>NC_135331.1:29582786-29882786 GCF_023851605.1 Tamandua tetradactyla | reverse complement strand
CAAGAGTACTACCAGAAAGACCCCCTGAATTTAAATTGTAGGTGATGCAGATGTCTTCCTCCTGTAAATTGGACACTGATCAATGGCATTCCAAAAACTGGAACTATTACTATAATGTGCTTCCTTATCTTTGCTTGTCGAAATCTCTATGTTATTATGGGCAAAAGACTTTTTGCAATAAAATAGTGATGCATGGAATGACACATTGACAAATTCCGGATTCTGGGGAATTTACTGGCCAATAAACTCACAAATCTCCATGATTCCTTTTGCATTATTTAAACAGTTTTGGTTCTAAGTCCTATCTAAATTTTGATGAGAACAATTAATGGTATTTTAAATTGAAGTATTTATGTATCATAAAACCCTACTTTGAAAGTGTTTTTATTTATCCATGTTTATGCTCATCCTTGCAATGAACATATATATTACAATAACAAGACAATATAGTTAAGAACCATAATTTTGTATTCTAGATATGTTTGAGTTAACATTCAAAGTTATTTTGAATTGATTCAAATCTTTGTGTTTAGAACTACACAAAAAGAAAACTAGAATGTGGTCAACATATAAGACATTCAACAAAACTGTTGCTTACACATATGCAAGTACTGATCTAGTGAATTAATCTTGTTTCATATTACTTCTACAAAATTCATCATTCATGTATCAGTATACCTTAATATATATCAGTATATATGTCACATCACACTTCTACACTGTTAACCTACAAAATTTCAATAGTGTCTTGTTCAAAATTCTATTTGCTGAATTTTATGCTAAAGTTTCCATATAAAGTATTTCATTTCATATGAATTTTCTGATGTGAAATCACCCTGCAGATGTTTATAAATTGATTTTAGGATTTGTTTCCTCAGTATAAGAATATTAATGCTAGATGAATAAAATCACTGAAGACATGCCTTCATTCATGACTCTGATTAAGAGATTTACATGGTGTGAGTTCTCACCTACTCTACAAGTGATGTTGTATGAAGAAAGGATTTTGTGTGATTTTTCATCAATAACATCCCCAGCATGAATTATCTGGCATTTCCTCAAGAGGTTTCATCCTTTGGTAAAAAATTGTCTATCATTTGGGGAATTGGTTGAAGATTCTTCCACTTTCATTAAATGCATATCATGAGTTCATTCACACTGTATACCATCAATCATCATACTAAATTCCATTGCTACAAAGGTGACAGTGATACTGATTCTCTCCAGTATGAATTGACTCAGGGGGAATTTATTCAGGGGGAATAAAAGCTTTACCACATTAATTACAAATGGCATTTCTTCTATGTGTGTTTTCTAGTATGTTTAAAAGATAACTCAAGGGTTAAGATCTACATCATATTCAAAATATTTATATTATGAGCTCTCTCAAGTAATCTAATGCCTGAACAATGACTGATGCATATGTATGGCATTCACTGGGTTTCACTCCAGTTTTAATTTTCTCATGCTGTCTAAAGTAACAAAAATAAACTAAGATTTCCCCACATAGATGATATTCTTATAGTATCTCTTCCTTGTAAGTTTTCTCATGTTTTCTACAGCTAGAACAATCACTGAAAACTTTCCCACACAGAAGACATAAATAAGGCTTCTCTCCAGTGTGTGTTCTCTCATGTTTTCTCAGGTCAGAACATTTAGTGAAGGCTTTCCCACACAGATGACATTCATAAGGTTTATGTCCAGTGTGAGTTCTTGCATGTTGTCTCAGGTTAGAACATTGAGTGAAGGCTTTCCCACAAAGATAGCATTCATATGGCTTCTCTCCAGTGTGAATTCTCTCATGTTTTCTCAGGGAAGAATGCTGAGTAAAGGTTTTCCTACACAGATAGCATTCATAGGGTTTTTCTCCGGTGTGAGTACTTTTGTGTCTTCTAAGGCTAGAATAATGGGTGAAGACTCCCACACAGATGACATTCATAAGGTTTCTCTCCAGAATGAGTTCTCTCATGTTCTTTCAGGACCGAACATTGAGTGAAGGCTTTCCCACACAGGTGGCATTCATAACGTTTCTCTCCAGTGTGACTTCTCTCATGTTGTTTCAGGTCAGAATATTTAATGAAGGCTTTCCCACATAGATGACATTCATAGGGTTTCTCTCCAGTATGAATTATCTCATGTTCTTGCAGGAGAGAACACTGAGTGAAGGCTTTCCCACACAGATAGTATGCATAATGTCTCTCTCCAATGTGAATTTCATTGTAATGTCTAAGGCCAGAGATTTCAACAAAGGATTTACCAACTGGATAACATTCATGTGATTTACTTCTGGTATGAAAATGCTTTGGTTGATTAAAAGATGACTGGTCACTGAAGACTTTTTCAAATAGACTGCTGAAGTATGGTTTCTGTTTCTTGTGAGTTAACACATGTTGAGCCACTCTAGAACTGTGAATGCAGTGCTCTGGTAATTTACCACATTAATGCCATTCTTCTGAGTATGAGAATTCTGCTTCGGGGAAATAGTTGAGAGACTGTAAAAGGCTCGTTCATAAAAACATAGGCATATGTATATATGAATTCTAAACTAATTCAGTGACAGTCTCCAATTAAAATATTTCCCATGTTAGTTAGACACCATGTTATTTTCCTGTATGTACAGAGATTTTCTCTTTTGTAGCATCTCAATTGTAGCATATCTCATCAATTTTGAAGACTTTATAATGTTTCAAAGAGTTGATATATGAGCCATGCTTATACAATGATCTTTTTATAAAAACCCGGGTTATACTTTTGAGTTGAAATTAATTTTTCCCTAAATTCAAACAGAATTTTTCTGGATTAGCACTTAGACAAACTTACAGTTAAGTGATTGTACTGAACTCCTAATTTATTGCACTTCCAGCTATCTATTTAGAAGACAAGAGTTAAGACCCATGATGCTTACCCATAACATGATGATGGATGTGTCTTTCATGAAGATATGTTGCATGGATAGCATTTTTTTTTAATACCACTTCCCCAGCCTGAAACAATTGAAAAAACAATTAATTCCTAGACTAGCATTAGGGAAATGACAATGCTGAAAAGTCCCATATTGTCCTCTAATTGTTTCAAATATGGCATTTAGCTGGAAAAGAATATCAAATTAAGGATTACTTTAGGCAAAGAAAACATCATATGACATTGACAATTAGAAAATATTTTCAAGACTGAAGTAAGAAAAATTATTAAAAAAAAAAGTATGTTGAAGACATAAAGTGAGGGAAAACCACTGAAGAGGGGGACCAGAAGAGCCATAAAGTGAAAGTTTAAATCCAGTAGTACATAAAAATCCATTTCCCCAAATCCATAGACATTTAAATACAGATTGATAAGTAAATAAAATAATGACCACATCTAAGGAAAATTTCCTCAACATCGACACCTACATTTCAGAAAATGTAACTTATTTAAGAAAATGTGTTCAAGAATCTACTCACTCATAAGGCTCCTCCTTGTCATGAAGCACAGGTTCCTAGAGCTCACCTGAATTTTGGCTTTGGAAAAATACAATTCCTTCTTTCCACGGTTCCTCTCTTTGATCCAACATGGAAGCTACATCTGAACTGCAGACCTGATATTCTGGTTGTGGGAAAAAAAATCAATGGAATTTTGAGTTCTGTGCACTTAACAATGTATTATCAAGTCCAGGGAAGGTGATTGTTTTAATTTCCTAGGCTACTTAAACAAATACCATGAATACCATGAACAGAATCTCCTGGGCTCTTCCTTCTCTTCTGAGTTTTGATGACTTCAGCTTTTTTACTTCAGATGGCTTTCTCTCTCTCAGTCTGAATTTCATTTTCTTATAAAGGACTTCTATAATAAAATGAAGGTCCATCCTGAGTGGGGTGGGACAGACCTGAACTGAAGTAACCTCATCAAAAGATCCTATGTAAAACCGGTTCACATGTTCAGGAATGGATTAGATTTAAGAACATGTTTTTTTCTGTGGTACAAACAGCTTCAAACCAAAACAGTGACTGAAAAATAAGGTACACACTGAAGATCAGCCAAGGGAGAACATTCAATGTTGACAATTTTGCACCATCAAAGGGCTAAGTCTTAAACTTGTGCCCAAATACAGTGAGAACCCCTGGTTGCTGATGTCTAAGAGTCTTCAAAACAGACAAGGAGAAATTCTAGGATTCCATGAGAGTTCATTATTATTTTCAAAATGAATCCAATAACTGAAGTTCCTCCAGAATAGTCTAAATTTATGTGGAAAAGGATATGCCTGTTGTTTTTATTACTATAGTCTGAATCCACTTGAAATCGCTATAAGTTATTTAGGACATATTCAATACACTTATTTATACTTTCAGAAAATACTCATTGAATTCCAAGCTCTGACTGTTGGACACTGAGGAGAAGAAAAACACGAATTTTCTGTTCATGAAGATTATACTCTAGTAGGGTGAAAAATGTAAGTAAGATGTAAGTAGTAAGTATAGAAACAAAATTTTTAAGTAGTTTTTCATGTTACAAAATAATATAAAATATGTACATAAAATGTAAAAATAAAATATGAAACAATATAGACAAGCCCTTCTAGAAATTTCTTGAGAGGATTAATTAGATAGGTAAGTTTGAGAGACTTACCCACTGAGAACAGATGACTGATAATTTCCAGTATCACATCTCTGAACAGCTTTCTCTGGGATGTGTTCAGCCAGGCCCATTCTTCCTGGGTAAACTACATCTTTCAAGCTCATGAATTCCTAATAACATCAAAGACATTGGGATTCAGAAAGGGCCATCTGCCAATGGCCGAAGTAGGAAGTTTAAGGGAATAGCCCTGAGGAAGTAGTGACTGCTGACAGAATCTCAAACAGGATTTGAGATATAAATCAGATGATTCTCAGGATTGAACAGTCGTCTGCCTTTAATACAAACATACTAATACACATACACACACTGATTATTTACGGTTCCATTATAAAAGAATATAAAAAGACGTGGTATAATATAATCTGGACATTTCCTAATAAATATGACTTACAGATGGTGATGTACAATTTGCACTTGAGCTTTCATAACTAAAATATCCTTTTCCACCAATTTTAAGTAAATTTACACTCATCAAAAGGCAATGAATAGCCATGATTTGGTACTTTTTATATCATAACTATGGTTAGATTACTGTCCCAGACGTTAGTCTCCTCTCATATATGAAATCTTTTCACAACCTGTTACAGATTTTGAAATGTGCAATGAACTTACATGTAAAGTTCTTCATATCTGAACATAATTCATAGGTATAATACACATTACAATGGCAGCAAAACTTGCAGCAAAGTATAGCATTCTGCAGAACTAAACAGGTATCACAGATAACTTGAATCAGTATGTACTGGCTGCTCAACTCTCCATAACTTAGGTGTTCATAACATATAAGCATAGACAGTTCAGCATTGACCCCTGAGGCTGCTGTACTGAAGGATGAACCTAGCTGGCCTTTCTAGGAGTATGAGATCTTACAACTTCAACGTTCCTTCGTAACTTCAGAACCCATATTCACTGCCTCTTTTATATCTTCACCTCCTCTCTATGTTCAGGGGTACAAGAAGCCTCTCAATCCATTCTGGTCTCTCCAATCTTCAAAAATTTTCACAGGGTCATAAATTTTACTCTAAGCACTAACTCCTCCTGAATGGATACTAAATAAACAACACTTTTTCATTTCTTCCATTTATAAAATTTGAAGAAAGATTATTTAGAAAAAGGAAAAATGAGGACAAAAGGAAAAGGAGAATTTTAGTTATCTTTTTCTACAGTTTTTAAAATGTACACATATACAGTATCAATATTTTAATAAACTAGGACAACAAATGAGTCCTCTTTTCCTTCTACTACTTAATCCTCACTTTTGCTCCTCTCAACAATACACAGCCCTCTGTCCTAGCATACTATATTGACTAACTTACCTGCTAAACATCAGTCTCCCTACTGACTGTAAATTTCTGTTCTTAGTCCCCTCTATCACCTAAGTTCACTGCATGCCTAAGCCGTTTGTAGGTATTAACAGGAATAATGAGTGCATTATCTCTCCAATGAGGACATGGGTTGGATGAGGAAAAACCTTCCTCATCTCTCCAGTGAATCCAGTCTTAATCGGGTCTGGAACAAATTAGTTTTGGAAAAGATATCACTTTATTTTTGGGGGTATTAGTGCATGGGACAGGAATTGAACCCAGTCTTTGAATCATATGCCAGGTCTCCCACATGGCAGGTGAGAATTCTAAGGATATTATTTATTGATGAATAAATAAATAAGTAAATAAATAAATAAAATAAAGTTTAACTATCCCAGTGGCCTGGTTAAAATTAACACAAGCTCAGATCCTTGAATATAATCTAAATGAGATTGGAATATCCAGGCCCATTTGCTGCCAACACATGGATAATTTCAGTATAAAGAAGAATTCCTTACTCACCAGTGTCTGCACTGTTAACAGCTCAGCTGACAACTGTCATCATCTAGGCTTTCCCTCACAACCAGGTAAGCACTCGGTGTGCAAAGTTGCGAGTAGAGAAAAGAGCGATGAGACTTTGGTCTTGTCCCCGATTTTCCAGGTGCAACTGTCATGACTACCAGCCTTTCACCTGGGAGTAAATCCAGGGCAATCAACAGGAATATGAAGGCACTCCGACAGGAACAATGAAGTGTATGTTTACTGTAGAGATAAAAACATAAAATCACTGAGTTTTATATATTCATTAGCCCATACTGCTCAGAGATTTTCAATTTCCTCCCTGATTCCAAAACAGTGGGTCTTCATGTCCAGAGAAACTACTCTGCAATTTCTCAGATATAAGTATTCCTGGCTTATGAAATATCCACACCAGCCCTCGGGACTCTCATTCTTCCCACTTTATCTTGCAACTGCCCTTCTGAGTGTACTTGCCCTAAATCATGTTGGTTCTTCCATGTGGAATATTTAATAATCTCACTCTCTTAACAATGAGTTCTAGATCTTGTCCTGTGGACTTGGATAGTAACCAAGAAACTTAAAAAAGTACTTTGTTCAGGGGTGAGCAATTCAAGGACTTGGTTCATTTAGAGGGATCAGTGGATGGCTGCCATTATGGAAATACAGTCCTGAAAATCCCCTCCATCAAAAAGCAGCAGAAGCACATGAGTCATAAGGTCACACAATCCCCAGAGGATCAGGAGTCTCATATAATGTAGAAAAAGCAATTCAGAGAAAATTCATTTTCTCATTCTGATATTTTAGCTAAGTGGGAGCTGAAACCATTCTACATTAATCCTTTTCAGCTATATAATCCTCTCATTTCATAATTTGTAGATATGAAAGTCTTCTATATTCTAAATTCTCCTAAAACACTGTTAATAATTACAAAATAATTTCTTGGACAAATAATGATATTGTCTGATAAAGAAGTCAAATTAACTTACCTATTTGTTCAGATAAACAATAGTGGTATTAAATGTGCCTGGAATTTAACATTTATTTAATCCTCCAATTAACCTTACTGCTTAATTGGTTAGAGAGAGATGTGACTCCACCATTCCAGGTGGGTCTTAATTAGTTTACAGGAATCCTTTAAAAGAGGAAGCATTTTGGAGAAAGTTTCTGATCACTGGGATAGCAGCAGAGCAGAGTTCTGAGAAGGACAAGAGCCAGAACCCAAGAAATCAGAGACCTTTGGAGATGAAGAAGGAATATGCCAGTAGGAGAGCTTCATGAAACAAGAAGCCAGGAGAGAAAGCTAGCTGATGCTGCCATGTTCGCCATGTGCCTTTCCAGTTGAGAGAGAAACCCTGAACATTATCGGCCTTCTTGTACCAAGGTACCTTTCCTTGGAAGCCTTCGGTTGGACATTTCTATACACTTGCTTTAACTGGGATATTTTCATGGCCTTAGAACTGTAAACTAGCAACTTATTGAAGTTCCCCTTTTAAAAGCCATTCTGTTTCTGGTATATTGCATTCGGGCAGCTAGCAAACCAGAACAACATCCACACCCAAGCTCTCCTACCACATGAGAATCTGCAGACCTGAATCTACTACCAAAACATCAGCCTCTAACTCGCCTGATGCTTACTAGCCAGCATAATCAATTCTTACTCATTTCAACATAAACTTACTGAGAACAACATTGTCATGTCCTGTCTTGTCCATGACTCCCCACAGAACATGACTAAGATTTTGACCCAGGTCTAAACACAGAGTTCCTTTTCTTCAGTTCACTCATAAAATTGGTCCTTATACCTTTATTTTTTTATTTACCTGTGCCTCCTAATGGTCTAATTGCCTAAAACTATTCCCTGAATTATTTTAGACAAGTTTCCTGTGAAAAGTACTAATGAAGCTAGAGAAACTGTATGTCCACTATAACTGAACCTGGCCTCAGATAGCCTGGGCCTAAAGGCCTGCAGTCAAATCCAACAATTACATTCTATTAACAAACCATTTACAAAACAAGTAAGGACTGCCCTTTGTGATTTAAATTCTCTTCCTTATTCAACAGAGTTGAAACAAACCAAAAAATGCAAGTAAACCAAGACTTATTGACCATGCTTTCACAAAATTCCAGTTCTTAGATATTCTTTCTCACTTTAGAAAAAGTACCCGTTTTATGGAGGACTCTTTTAATGCCGTTAATAGTGTCATCAGTCCTCTAATACAGAAGACATTCACTTACTAACTCAGATGACAATAAAAACACATTTAATCAAGGCACACCTTTTAAACTTTTAAAAATTGTAACATATTCAAAGCAAAGAAAGAAAAAAAAGTAACTTTCAAAGCACACTTCAACAAGTAGTTACAGAAATAGATACCAGAGTTTGTGAAGTTACCATTCCATCATCTCAGACTTTCCTTCTAGCTGTGCCATTGTACTGGAGGCTAGGACTATTACATAGTGATTCAGCAGTTGTACTTGTTGTTTGTCCCTTTTCCTTTAATCTTTCTCCAATTCTGTAAGCAGTTGTCCCTTTTCCTTTAATCTTTCTCCAATTCTGTAGGAATTTTGGGGGAATGCCTGTTCTGGCTTTTTCATGTTGAGAAGGGATGTCAACATTGAAGGACTGGGGGATATGATTAACTGATAAACCTGGAGAGGTGGTCCCTCTGGGTTTCAGGATTTATCTGACCTAGGAACCTTATGGGACATATGCTCCAGGAAGGCAAACCTAGTGCATGAAATCTTTATAGAATCTCAGCTTGAACACTGGGTATTCTTAAGAGTTAACAGGAGTGATGCTGATTGGGCGTTAGCAAACCACGGCAATTAGCACTATCTAACTGAAGCTTGCCTAAGAGCTGCCTCCAGAATAGCCTCTTAACTCTATTTGATTTTTCTTGGCAACTGATGCTATATTTTATTACACTTCTTTTCTTCATTCTGTCAGGAAGGCATTGTTGATCCCACAGCACCAGGGCCAGACTCATCCTCAGGAGTTATGCCCCATGTTGTCAGGGAGATTTCTACCCCTGAATGGCTTGTACTACAGAGGGGGGAGGGCAATGATTTTCCTTTCAGAGTTGGAAATTGAATTATTAACACAAGTTTAATAAAAGTTTGAATTATTAAACACAATAAGCTTTCATAATATGATGAGTTCACCTAGATTATTGAAAGGGAAACTGAAATACCCAAACAAAGCAATAAACGTTCAGGTCTGGGAATCAGGTATGAGTCATACTGGAAATTTTAAGTGTTATAAGCATAAACATGATTATCTGGGGTCCAAGGCGTGGACGATATTGCCTAGGTAGAGAGCAAGACAGAAAGTAAGGGTGAGACTGAAGCCTGCAGAGTTCCAATAATTAAGATTTTAGAAAGAGCTAAAAAGAAAAAATATATGTAGGAAGTGGAGCCAGAGAAATCCGGGTGAATATTGTGATCTAGGGGACCAGGACTGAGAAAGATTATAGAAGATGGAAATTAGGGAATTTGTTGAGAGGTAGGATGAAGCAGCATTCAGTGGATTCACCGAGGTGGAGATAACTAGACTGTCAAGGGCAGCAAACTTACATGAAGACAGTTTAAAACATATCAGGGAACTCCTGGGAAGATAGCAGAGTAGGGAAGGTCTGGTTTCACACCTGCTCTGTGGGGCAACAAAGAGAGGGGATAGAGAAAACAAGTTGGACTGCAGTCCTGGAAGGGAGTGATTGAAAAGTGTCTTTGGCATTTCATGGGGAGGTTCAGGTAGAGAGAGGCAGAGAGATCAAGATGGGGAGAGGGAAGTGAGTCTGTCTGCGGCCCTGCCAGAGGTGAGTGGTAGCACATAGGGAACTGTGGTTCCTCAGTAGCAGACCATCCCTCCAATCTAACCTGCCCCAGCAGCTAGCTGGGGAGACCTCCCTGAACAGCCCTACAGCTGGCCACACCCATGGGGAGCCCAGAGGTGTGCTTAAGCCCTCACTATGAAAAGCAGCAACTGCTGGGTGTCGGGATTTGCTGCTCCACAGGGTATGGCGAATAGCCACCCCATTGGGTATTGTTATTAGCTGCCCTTTCCCTTGCTCTGGGACTGGCAGTCCTGCCAATGTATGCCAAGAGTTGTCCCCTGCTGTGCAAGCTGTCTTGCCCAGTTGGCTGCTGTGGGCAGGGAGAGGCAGGCCTGAGGGGAGGAGGTGGCTCAAGAGTGCCATCTACTAGGAGGAAGTGGTAAGTTCAGTTTGGCAAACTGCCTATTGGACTAGTTTTTCATTTTTGAATTTTATTTATTTTTATGTTTTACTTTTATTTTATTTTTCTCTCTTTTCTATGGGTACCAGCGTAAGTTCACCATATATCCTGGGTGTCTCCTTTTGGCTTTGGGGTCTACTATTGCTGAGGTGTTTTTCTGGTGGGGGTACATGGGCTGGGAGTTGAGCCCAAGTTTCCCATATGGTGGGCAGGCATTATGCTACTGAACTACTTGTGCATGCCTGTCTAGCAAAATTTTAATAGACCCTCGAATAGAATTGTACCCCCTAAATGAGATTCAGGCCTTGGTTTGGCAGGGAATTACTAACAAACCTAATGAAAAGGGACCTTCAATGCAAACCCAAGTAAATACAAAACTTTAGACAAGTAAAGGAAAACAACTTGTAAAAAATCTTATTAAAGCAATCAAATGCCCCAAACAAAACAGAAAATCACAAAACATGTGAAGATCCAGACAGAAATGGAGTAGCTAAATGACCAAATCAAAACACAAGAAAGATCGCAAAATACGGAAAAACTATTCAAGGATATTTATAAATAAATAAAGGATATCAAGAAGATATCAGAACAGCACAAATAGAATATGAAAGAGTAAAGAGAAAAACTGATCTCATAGAGATGAAAGGTACAGTAGACAAAATTAGAAATACATTAGAGACGCACAATATAAGAGCAGATTTGAAGTGGAAGGCATAAGTGAGCTAGAAGACAGAACAACTGAATAGGGCACTCAAAAGAACAAATGGCAAGAAAGATGGAAAAAATGGAACTGAATCTCAGGGAAATGATGGACAAGAGGCACACAAATATAAGAATCATTGATGTCCCACAAGGAGAAGAGTAAAGGGCTACAGAGGCTAGCTGAAGATATAATCAGAGAAAACGTAACCTTTATGAAAGACTTAAATATACAAATCAAAGAGGTCCAATGAATTCCAGGCAGAATAAATCCAAATAGGTCTACTCCAAGACACACACTAATCAGTCTGTCAAATGTTAAGAGAAGCAGAAAGTCCTGAAAGCAGCAAAGAAAAGCAATCTACTATACATGAGTGAAATCACATAAGATGGAGTTTGGCCTTCTCAACAGGCACCACGGAGTGCAGTGGTATGATATATTTAAGATCCTGAATGAGAAAGACATCCAGCCAAAAATTCTATGTCTAGCCAAATTGTCCCTCAAAATTGAGGGTGAGATTAAAATCTTCAAAGACAAACAAAGACTGAGAAAACTGGTGAAAAAGAGACCTGCCCTACAAGAATACTAAAGGGAGTCCTATCAGCTGGAGAAAAAAGGCAGGAGAGGGAGATCTGGAGGAGGGCACAGAATTGAAGAATACCAGTGATGGTAATTTAAAAGATAAAAAGATAAAGAGAGGGAAAAGAATCTATATCTATATCTATATCTATATATCTAACATAAAAACTAAAGGATAAGATGGTAGATTCAAGATGTTTTTACAGTAATAACTTTGAATGTTAACAGACGAAACTCACCAATTAAAAGATACAGACTGGCAGAATGAATTAAAAATATAATTCATTTATATGCTGTTTATAAGAGACACATTTTTGATTCAAGGACACAAATCAATTGAAAACGAAAGGATGGAAAAGATTGCTATGCAAGCTGTAATAAAAAGAAAGCAGGAGTGCCTATACTAATAACAGACAAAATAGACTTTAAATGTAAAGACATCATGAGAGACAAAGAAGTATACTACATACCAATAAAAGGGACATTCACCAGGAAGAAAAAACAATCATAAATGTTTATGCTCCCTGTGCCAGTTCGAAAGGATTTATGTACCCTAGAAAGCCATGTTTTAGTCCTAATCAATCTTGTGGGAATAAAAGTTTCTTCTAATCTCTATTTAGTACTATAGGTTGGAAACTTGATCAGGTTATCTCCATGGAGATGTGACTCAATCAATTGTGGGTATTAAATGTGATTAGATAGAGACGTGTCTCCACCCATTCTATGTGGGTCTTGATTAGTTTACTGGAATCTTATAAAAAAGGAGACATTTTGGAGAAAGTTCCTTTCGAGAACAAGAAGAGAGCTGCAGAACCATGACAGAAGGATGAGAGAACCACAGAGTCCACCAGCCAGGATCCTTTGGAGATGAAGAAAGAGAATGCCCCTGAGGGAGCTTCGTGAAACAAGAAGCCAGGAGAGAAAATTAGCAGACTGTCGCCATGTTCTCCATGTGCCTTCCCAATTGAGAGAGAAGTGCTGAACTTATCAGCCTTTCTTGAGTGACGGTAACCTCTTGATGGTGCCTTGGTTTGGACATTTTTATAGATTTGCTTTAATCTGGATATTTTCATGGAGATTTTAGAATGATAAAATTGTAACTTATTAAATTTCCCTTTTTAAAAGCCATTCCGTTTCTGGTTTATTGCATTCCAGCAGCTAGCAAAGTAGAGCATTCCCAATCAAGGAACTCTAAAGTACATGATGCAAACACTGGCAAAACCGAAGGGAGCAACAGATATTTCAACAATAGTGGGAGACAGAACAACCAGATAGAGGATCAACAAGAAAATAGAGAACTTAAAATGGTGTAATAAATGAATTAGACCTAATAGACATACATAGCTCCTTATACTCCAAAACACCAAGATACATCCTTCTCTAGTGTTCATGGAATTTTCTCTAGGATAGATCATACTCTGAGACACAAACTGAGTCTTTGTAAATTTATTAAGATTGAAATTATCCAAAGCACATTCTCTAACCACAATGGAATGAAGCTGGAAATTAATAATCACCAAAAACCAGGGCTTTAACAAATATAAGGTGATTAAACAATACACTCCTAAATAATAAGTGGGTCAAGGAAGAAATTGCTGGACAAACTGGTAAATATCTGGAGATGAATGATGAGAATACAACATATCAAAACTTCTGGGACACAGCAAAGGTAGTACTAAGGGAAATTACACTAAATGTCTATATAAAAAAAAACAAGAATGAGCAAAACTTGAGGCTTTAACTGCTTATCTGGAGAATTTAGAGAAAGAACAGCAAACTAACCTTAAAGCAAATAAAAGAAGAGAGATAACAAATATTAAAGCAGAAATACACAAACTGGAGAATAATACAACAATAGAATCAACAAATCCAAAACTTGGTTCTTTGAGAAAAATCAGTAAAATTGATGGAGTCCTAACTACACTAACAAAGAAAGAGAGAGGATACAAATAAACAAAATCAGAAAGGAGAGGTCATTACCACAGATCATGAAGAAATTAAAAAAAAATTGTAAGAGATTTTATGAATTATATGCCAACAAACTAGACAACTTAGATGAGATGCATAAATTTCTAGAACACACAAATTACCTATACTGACTCAAGAAGAAATAGAAGATCTCAACGAACCAATTTCAAGAGATTCAATCAGTTATCAAAAATCTTCCACAAAGAAAAGCACAGAACCTGACAGCTTCACAGATGAATTTTATCAAACGTTCCCGAAAGAATTAACACCAATCTTGTTCAAATTCTTGAGGCAAAAGGAACACTACCAAACTCATTTTATGAAGCTAACATCACTCTAATATCAAAACCAGATAAAGACACAAGAAATGAAAACCACAGACCAATCTCCCTAATGATCATAGATTCAAAAATTAACAAATACTAGGAAATTGAATTCAATGACACATTAAAATAATTGTATAACATGACCAAGTAGGTTTTATACTAGTAATACAAGGGTGATTCAACACAAGGAAATTGACCAACGTAATACAGAGTATTAATAAACTGAAAGAGAAAAATCACACGATCATATTGACTAATGCTGAAAAAGCATTCAACAAAATCTAGCATCCTTTCCTGATGAAAATAGGAAACTTTCTCAATATCATAAAGGGTATATATGAAAAACCCATAGCCAGCATCACACTTAATGGTGAGAGACTAAAAGCATTCCCCCTAAGATTGGGAATGTGACAAGGATGCCCACTGACACCACTATTATCTAACATTGTATTAGAAGTCCTAGCTAAGTCCTGTTCTTAGACAGGAGAAAGAAGTAATTTTTTAAAAATATATTTGGATGAAGGGAAAGGAAGTAAAACTTTCATTATTTGCAGATGACATGATCATATACTCAGAAAACCCTGAGAAATCTATGACAAAGCTACTTGGCCTAATAAACAAATTCAGCAAAGTGGCAGGATACAAGATTAATGTATGAAAACCGGTAATGTTTCTGAACACAAGCAATGACCTATCTGAGACAAGTAAAAAATTTCATTCAAATTGTCAACCAAAAGAATCAGGTATCTAGAAATAAGCATAATCAGGGATGTCAAAGATTTGTGCACAGAAAATTACAAAAATTGCTAAAAAATTAAAAATGACCCTCTTTTAGATGGACATTCCATGCTCATGGATAGGAAGGTTGAAGGTCACGAAGATGTCAATTCTACTAAAACTGATCTAAAGATTCAATGCAATACCAATAAAAAATCCCAACAACCTACTTTGAAGACTTGATAAAGCTGGTTATCAAATTTATTTGGAAGGGAAAAAGACTCTGAATAGCCAAAGACAGCCTAGAAAAGAAGAGTAAAGTGGGAAGACTATAACTCCCTGACTTTAAAGCTATCTATAAAGCTTACTATAAAGCCAGAGTGGTCAAATAGCATGGTACTGGCCCAAAGATAGACATATCTACCAGTGGAATACAACTGAGAGTGCACAGACACACCACCAAATTTATGGACAACTGATCTCTGATAAGGCCTGCAAATTCACTGAATTGGGAAAGAATGGTATTTTCAATAAATGGATATGGGAGAATTGGATCTCAAAAGCCAAAAGAATGAAAGAAGACCCTTATGTTAAACCCTATACAAAAATTAATTCAATATTGATTAAAGACCTAAATGTAAGAGCCAGTACCATATTACTTCTCAAAGAATATGCAGCGAAACATCTTCAAGACCTAGTAATAGAAGATAGCTTCTTAAACTTTACACCTAAAGCACAAGCAGCAAAAGAAAAAGAGAAAAATGGGAACTCCTTAAGATCAAGAGCTTCTGTGCATCAAGACTGTTAAAAGTGAAAAGGCAGCCAACTCAATGGGAGAAAATATTTTTCAAATCAGATAAAGGCTTGATATCCTGTGTACATAAAGAAATTATAAAGCTCAACAACCAAAGAGCAAACAACCCAATTAAAAAAATAGGCAGAGGATATGAAGGCACTTTTCTGAAGAGCAAATAGAGAAAGCTAAAAAGCATGAAGAGATGGTCATCTTCATTAGGTGTAAGGGAGATGCAAATTAAGACGATGAGATACCACCTCACAATTACAAAAATGGCTTCTATTAAACAGACAACTATAACTTTTGGAGAAGTTATGGAGAAACTGGGACATATATTCACTGTTAGTGGGAATGCATAATGGTGCATCCACTGTGGAAGACAGTTTGGTAATTCCTTAGAAAACTAAATATTGAATTGCCCTATGACTCAGCAATACCAATACTTGGTATATACTGAAAAGAGCTGAGGGCAGTAACATGGGATCAGACATTTGTATACCGATGTTTATAGTGGCACTATTCACAGTTGCCAAAAGATGGAAAAAAATCAAATGCCCATCAACAGGCCAGGAGATATAAAAAATGTGCATCTGATGGAATGTTATGCAGCAGTAAGACAAATTGAAACATGACAATGTGGATGAACCTTGAGGACACAGTGCTGAGTGAAATAGGTCAGCTGCAAAACGACGGATACTGTATGATTTCACCACTAACTATTGTAAGGATAATCAGAAGTTACACTGTAGAACATTGCAGACCTAGAGGTACACAAAAGCTAGAGACAGAAGAAAGGCTATGTAAAGTCATTAAATCTAAATACTAAGGAATAGACAGAAGTGATGGTAACTAATTAGTGGGTTTATAAGTAAAATTGACATGTTGAAGGTGAATATGATTGAAAGGGGATGTATAGTGCCATGTATCCCATTGATTACATTTACAACTACAAATATGTTCTTGCATGAACTATTTCAATGTTTGATAGTGCACAAAGATAGTAGAGGGATGTAAGGAGGAAAGTGAAAATGCATGCTGTGTTCAATAGTTAACAGGAAGACATGAACAGTACCACAGCATTACCAGAGGCAATTAACTGGGGAGGGAGGGACAAGTGATAAGGGGTAATTTTCATTCAATAATTAGTGAAATTGTGTTTGCCAGTCCTTTGTCATTATGGACCAATGAAAATTGTTTAAATTGAGAGAGCTACTGGTTGTACAACCAAAGATACTGTAAGACATGATTTGTTTATTTAGACATTATCCCATGATGCCCAATAGATGGAGGGAGCTGAAGGATACAATGACTGAGAAACACAATGGCAAATTGTGATACAGCTATATGATGGAATTTGGTGTAGCTATAAAAAGGAGAGACTGCAGGGGCACACAATGGACTGAATAAACCTTGGGGACAAGACAATATGTTGTGTAAGATTAGTCAGAAACAAAAGAAGAACTATGCTAAGGTCTCTCTCAGAAAATATAAGAAATTGGAAGACTAGGTTGTGGGCGCTAACAGCAGCCACATTTGGTCTGAAGTTGGAAATGTACTTCTGGATTCTGAGACACTGAGTCATATGTATTAATCAGCTGGTATTTCCCTGGAATTCTGAATAGTTCTGAGATACCTAGGTCCCAGAAATGGAGTGCTGCAGACCTGAAAGTTAGAACAGTTATATATAATAACAGTTAAAGTAACTAAAAGAGAGATCGGGCCTCAATTACAGTCTAAAACAAAGTCAATATGGCTGGGTCTAAGATAAATTAGAATGCAGGGTAAAAGTTGATAGCGTAACTACTCTAACCTTCGGTTACTGCATGAGATCAAAGGCAGAGAGATTATTATGTCTAGAACTGAAATTTTCTGCAACACATAATCTAAATCGACCTCTCTGGAGAGCTCATTTAAACAATCCAAACTCCTGGATTCCAGAATGGAAACAAGGTCTTGTAATTCCCCTTAGCTTAACATAATACCAGGATACATCTCAGACTATGGTGGGCTGATAATTAAAAAGCATTTGTAGAGTCCCTTGAAGATCTGAAGTGCAGAAAAAATATATACATATGACTCTTAAGTGCTTATAACAAATAAACAGAGAGCAAACAATCCCATTGTAAACAAAAAGCCAAAAAATATTTAGAACCACTGTGGGAAACGGGAAAACTGACCACTGCCAACTATTAGAGTACTAGTTGATTGGGTGGAGAGGACGGTAGGTGGAGGATGGATTGCGAACATGAAATTGATATAATCACAGAATATGTCCTCATAAAATGTCACTCATTACAAAGTGAAGGCATGTTTTGTATGTGAAGGAAACCGACAAAATTTCACTAGGTTATCAAGTTCACATCACCAGTGGGTGAGGCAAGTGGGTCTTCTATTCCTCCTGACGGGCTGCACCAAGGAAGCATAACTTCAAGCTGGGTTCCTACTGAGAATGTACAGCCTAAATCTCAAAACGAAACACTAGGCAGACCAAGGTTGGGGTCATCTGTGTTCCTTAAAATTATCAAAGATGTGAAAATGGAAGAATTTCTCAGGACTTCCATATTGAAGGTGACTGGAAAAACAGATATTTTGAGACAGTTTGAGAAGGGTAGAACAGTGAGTAAAAGTTGAAAATTCTTGTTTTGTTGATAAATAAACAGGAGTATTTTTATTAAATGTTTCTTAGTGGCCAAATGTGGTAAAATTATAACCATAGGAAAATCTTACTAAAGGATTTAGGAGCTCTTACATCTATTCTTGCAATTTTTTATATTTGATAATATTTCAAAATAAATTACTATTAAAAATGATCATGTTGTACAAAATTTGTATTTCGACTAGTTCATTTCCTAATATAATTTATGTAATCAGCTTAATTGAACCCCATAGTACATGGAAACTTGAGTAGGGCAAGAGATTTTGTAGGTTTGTCCAGAGTGATGTCCCAATAAATCCCAGAGTGATTTGAACAGTGAATTAAAAAGTATTTGCAAAGTCCCCATGGGGGAATGGTGAAAAAGGGGGAAAATTCAACTTCCCCAAGTGGAGAATTCTTGATGTTCTCACAAGTAGTCAGGACAAATAAAGCAACAGGCTGAGCCCCCAGTCTTGGGATTTGTTCATATGAAACTTAACCCTGCAAAGGACAGGCTAAGGCTACTTAAAATTAGGCCTAAGAGTCACCCCCAAGAGAACCTCTTCTGTTGCTAAGATGTGGCCTCTCTCTCTCAGCCAACACAACAAGCGAACTCACTGCCCTCCCCGTCTCTACGTGGGACATGACTCCCAGGGGTGTAAACCTTCCTGGCAATGTGGTACAGAAATCCTAGAACGAGCTGGGGCTCAGCATCAAGGGATTGAGAAAACCTTCTCGACCAAAAGGGGGAAGAGCAAAATGGGACAAAATAAAGTGTCAATGGCTGAGAGATTCAAACAGAGTCGAGAGGTTTTCCTGGAGGTTATTCTTATGCATTATACAGGTATCACCTCTTTAGTTAAGGTATAATGGAGAGGCTGGAGTGAAGTGTCTGAAAACGTAGAGTTGTGTTCCCATAACCATGTTTCTTGAAGATGATTGTATAACGATAGAGCTTTCACAATGTGACTGGGTGATTGTGAAAAACCTTGTGTCTGATGCTTTTTTCTACCTTATTGACAGATGAGTAAAACATATGGATTAAAACAAATAAATAATAGGGGGAACAAATGTTAAAAAAACAAAAAGATCATGTCGGTACTCAGAGGCCAATCTACCTAAACGCAATTTAACAAAAATTTTGAAAGCAATTGACTTTTGTGGAAACAGCAAGGTGTTTGTATTCCAGTTTTTCATAGAAACTCTTTCCTCTGCTGCAGGTTTTGGAGACTGAATGCCCTTCATCCTGGTGAAAGTAATGGAGAAGGACACATTATTACATAACTCCCTTCTCCCAGACAGAGGCATGCTACTCCAGAATTTCTTGTGCTATGGCTTCAAGGGGTGGCTCAGATCTTTGTTCAAATTTTCTGTAATTGGCTTTCTTTTTGTCTGTGCATATGTGTTTCAGGGGATCATCTTTTTTTCCCCCCTATTGTTTATTTTTATTCCATATGTTCTACTTCTCTGTTGACAAGGTAGATAAAAGGAGCATCAGACACAAGGTTTTCACCATTACACAGTCACATTGTGAAAGCTATATCATTATACAATCATTATCAAGAAACATGGCTACTAGAACACAGCTCTACATTTTCAGGCAGTTCGCTCTAGCCTCTCCATTACATCTTGGATAACAAGGTGAAATCTATTTAATGCGTAAGAATAACCTCCAGGATAACCTCTTGACTCTGTTTGGAATCTCTCACCCATTGACACTTTGTCTCATTTCACTCTTCTCCCTTTTGGTCAAGAAGGTTTTCTCAATCTGTTGATGCTGGGTCTCAGCTCATTCTAGGATTTCTGTCCCATGTTGCCAGGAAGGTCCACACTCCTGGGAGTCATGTCCCATGTAGACAGGGGGAAGGTGGTGAGTTTGTTTGTTGTGTTGGCTGGAGAGAGAGGCTACATCTGAGCAACAAAAGAGGTTCACTTGGAGATGACTCTTAGGCCTAATTTTAAGTAGGCTTGACCTATCCTTTGTGGGGTTAAGTTTCATATGAACAAACCCCAAGACTGGGGGCTCAGCCTATACCTTTGATTGTCCACACTGCTTGTGAGAATATCAAGAATTCAACTTGGGGAAGTTGAACTTTCCCCCGTTCTCACCATTCCCTGAAGGGGACTTTGCAAATACTTTTCCACTCACTGATCAAATCACTCTGGGATTCATTGGGGCATCACTCTGGACAAACCAACAAGATCTCATGTTCTACCCAAGGTTCTATGTACTTATGTTGTTCAACCAACTATCTACATAAGTTATATCAGGAGATGCACTAGTCAAAACATAAATTTTGTACCAAATAAACATTTTTTGTTTTAGTCTCACACATAAGTTGAAATTTTAAAATATTAATTACCATCTATTTTCAGCACCCTGCAGTAATGACATTCCTTTGTTATTCCTCATGCAAAAACATTTTTGAAATTTGTACATTTAGTCACTATCATTGTACACTCTAGGCATTCCTAGATTATACCATCTCAATCTTTATCGTCTTTCTTTCTGATTTCATTTATGCCCCCAGCCCTCCTCCATCATTCTTACATTCAGCTTCATTCTGGGTTTTAACATAATTGCATTACAGTTAGGTAGTATTGTGCTGTCCATTTCTGAGTTTTTATATCAGTCCTGTTGTACAATCTGTATCCCGTCAGCTCCAATTACCCAATATCTTACTCTATTTCTATCTCCTGATGGTCTCTGTTACCAAGGAAATATTCCAAGTCTATTCACTAATGTCAGTTCCTATCAATGAGACCATACAGTATTTGTCGTTTTGTTTTTGGCCAATCTCACTCAGCATAATGTCCTTAAGGTCCATCCATGTTGGTACATACTTCATAACTTTATTCTGTCTTAGAGCTGCATAATTTTCCATCATATGTATATGCCACAGTTTGTTTAGCCACCTGTCTGTTGATGGACATTTTGGCTGTTACCATCTCTTGGTAATTGCAAATAATGCTGCTATAAACATTGGTGTGCAAATGTCTGTTTGTGTCCTTGCCCTCATGTCCTTTGAGTAGAGACAGCATATAGATGGGTCCTGTTTTTAAATCCATTCTGCCAGTCTATGTCTTTTGATTGGGGAGTTTAATCCATTAGCATTTAGTGTTATTACTGCACGGGTAGTACTTTCTTCTATCATTTTGCCTTTTGGATTTTATAGGTCATATCTAATTTTCCTTCTTTTTACCTTTACTCATAGTCTTCCTTTCTACACTCTTCTCCACACCTCTCTCTTCTGTCTTTTTGTATCTGTCTCTAGTGCTCCCTTTAGCGTTTCTGCAGAGCTGGTCTCTTGGCCAAAAATCCTCTCAGTGACTTTTTGTCTGAAAGTGTTTTAATTTCCCCCTCATTTTTGAAGGACAATTTTACTGGATATAGAATTCCTGGTTGGCAGTTTTTCTCTTTAAATAATTTAAATATATCATCCCATTGTCTTCTCGCCTCCATGGTTTCTGCAGAGAAATCTACACATAGTCTTATTGGGTTTCCCTTGTATGTGATGGATTGCTTTTCTCTTGCTGCTTTCAATATTCTCTCTTCCTCTTTGACCTCTGACATTCTGATTACTAAGTGTGTTGTAGTATGTCTATTTGCATCTATTCTCTTTGTACTTCTTGGATCTACAATTTTAAATCTTTCATAAGAGTTGGGAAATTTTCAGTGATAACTTCCTCCATTAGTTTCTCTCCTCCTTTTCCCTTCTCTTCTCCTTCTGGGACACCCACAACACGTATATTCGTGCGCTTCATAATGTCATTCAATTCCCTGAGTCCCTGCTCATATTTTTCCATTTTTTCCCCCTATATTTTCTTTTTCTTGTCGATTTCAGATGTTCCGTCCTCCAGTTCACTAATCCTATGTTCTGCCTCTCAAAATCTACCATTGTAGGTTTCCATTGCTTTTTTCATCTCTTCTACCGTGACTTTCATTTCCATAAGTTCTGTGATTTGTTTTTTTCAGACTTTCGATTTCTTCTTTTTGTTCATTTCTAGCCTTCTTTATGTCCTCCCTCGTTTCACTGATTTGGTTTTTGATGAGGTTTTCCATGCCTGTTCGTACATTCTGAATTAATTGTTTCAGCTCCTGTATCTCATTTGAATTGTTGGTTTGTTCCTTTGACTGGGCCATATCTTCAATTTTCCTAGTGTGATTTGTTATTTTTGCTGGCATCTAGGCATTTAATTACCTTAATTAGTTTATTCTAGAGATTGCTTCACTTCTTTTACCTAGGGCTTTTTTGCTGGATGAATTTGTTGTCTATTTGTTCTTTGACATTCAGTTCAGCTTTATCTGGACCTCTAGCTTAGGTTTTGTTTAACAGAAAATTTTTCAGTTCTTGTTTTCTTGTTTCTTGCCCTGCTTGTATGGTGCCTCCCCCCCCCCCCCCCCCCCCCCGCCACCAAGCCTTAGGAGGGTCTACTTAGGTATTATAGATCCCAGCCAGATTTTCCCAGACCAAACTGGCCTCTTATCAGGAGCAAAGAGTCACCTGCATTGGTTTTCCCTGAGGGTGAGACCCAGCAGGCTGAAAGACCTTCCTGTGAAGTCTCTGGGCTCTGTTTTTCTTATCCTGGCCAGTATGTGGTGCTTGTCTGCCTGCAGGTCCCACAAGCATAGGATGATGCGGTATCTTTAACTTTGGCAGGCTCTCCCTGCTGGGGGCGTGGTGAAGACAGAAGAGAGATTGTAGGCTGGCTTTAATGGCTTCAAATTACCAAGCCCTGGTGTCTAAATTCCTTGAGGAAGGGATTCCACCTGAGTTGGGCTTCACCCCTCCCCTGGGGATGGCACAGGCTCCCAACAAGCCCTCAAACAAGCCTGTTTCTGCCTATGCCTGGGGCAGCTGCAGCCTGAGGAGCCCTGCCACTGTATACAAAGGCAGTCAAGCCTTTGTAGAAACACAGCCACAAAAACCTCTATTTCCTTTTTTATTTCTTTTTCCGTCAGCCCTGCCTCCTTGGTGCCGGGACAAAAAGGAGTGTGCTGGTTTGAAAGGAAGTATGCCCCCTAAGAAAAGCCATATTTTAATATAAATCCCATTTTGTACAGGTAGAATAATCCCTATTCAATACTGTATATTTGAAACTGTAATGAGATCATCTCCCTGCTTGATGTGATTTAGTCAAGAATGGTTGTTAAACTGGATTAGGGGATGACATGTCTCCAGCCATATGAGTCGCTCATGACTGGTTTATTGGAGTCTTATAAAAGTAGAAATATTTTGGAGAATAGAGACTCAGAGGGAGCAGAGAATGCTGCAGCACCACGAAGCAGAGAGTCTACCAGCCAGTGGCCTTTGGAGATGAAGAAGAAAGACGCCTCCCAGGGAGCTTCATGAAACCGGAAGCCAGGAGAGAAAGCTAGAAGATGACGCTGTATGTGCCATGTGCCCTTCTAGCCGAGAGAGAAGCCCTGACTGTGCTTGCCATGTGCCTTCTTAACTTGAGAGAGAAACCATGAACTTCATTGGCCTTCTTGAACCAAGGTATCTTTCTCTGGATGCCTTTGATTGGACATTTCTTTAGACTTGTTTTAATTGGGACATTTTCTCGGCCTTAGAACTGTAAACTAGCAACTCATTAAATTTCCCCTTTTAAAAGCCATTCCGTTTCTGGTATATTGCATTCTGGCAGCTAGCAAACCAGAACAAGGAGCAACCTCTGCTTTGACCAGGTTCACCTGAGCTGGGGGCCTATTTTTAGTAGTTAGAATTTGTTAATTCATTCCACAATTGGCATTTGGTTGGGCTCAGCCCCTGCTGCTGGTAAAGTTTCTTTTCTTTCCCCTCTGGGAAGCAGCCTGTGGGGGAAGGGCGCCGGCCACCACAACTTGGGAAACTCACGGTTCTGGGGGGGGGGCTGCAGTTGGTCCAGCTGGTCCAGACTGGGGTACACTGTGTATCTGGTCACTGACGTGGTCCCAGGAGCTGTTCTGTACTGTTTCAGGTTATTTAGTAGTTGCTTTGGAGGATGAACTAAAATGCACACATTGCTAAGCCGCCATCTTGGCCCGGAAGTCACAATCGACCAGGAGATCATCTTTACATCTCTTTACCCTCTAGGAGTCTTTTGGGAGATATCAGTGGCTATGGAGGAATGAGTTAATGACTTGTTTACAGTAGGGACTTGCAAGGTAGCGAAGTGCTGGGGATTATGAAACACCAGAATTTATCTTTATGTGCCAAGCTGGGGGTGGAACAAATATAATCAGGGCACTTCATGCACAAATTAACATTTGTTGAATGTTTACATGCTTATATAATATCACATATATAATGTATAAATGAAGAAGTATGCTTTGTTAAAATCAATGGTTTCTTGTGAGACTAGATGACAAATATTTATGCAACATACTAGCGTGAGATGACATACTGAACCAAGAGAAATCAGTAAATAAATCTCAACAGAAAATCCTCACAATATATAAAACTGGATGTATATTAGGCCTATTCCCATCAGTGTATTTCATTAGTGTAAAATTTAACTAGACATGTGAATGCATTTTCAAATTTGAAAGCAGAGAAAGACAAAAGTAAAGAAATTGAAAATGGTTCATCACCATCTGAAGCATTTCAAGAAACAGGCATATACAAAATGATGAGATGGTGCAATACAGATTTCACCTTTCCATGGAAATATACAAAATTAAACCAAGTGCAGAGTTTGAATTTTCCACAGGAAAATTTACTTTGAATGAATATATCTGCTTTACAAAGAAACAGCCTCAGATACAGCTCTTCAATAAACTGACAAGTCCTGCACAAATTTCGTCTTAGGTAGTTTTAAACAATATACAATATCAGATATTGAAAATCACAATCCTTCTTTGAACATCGAAAGCTGATTTCTGTTCATGCATGAATTTTACCTGGTGCAAACTTATCCTAATATGGAGATGGCAAATTTTGTAAAATTCACATATCAAACAACTTAATCAATTTAAAGTGTACAATTCAGGGGCATTTGGATATTCCCACACCTCTATCTACCCATACATACTCTGAAAAAGCATCACGCTGAAACAAAAGACATTTCAGCCAACCAAACTTAAAAGTAATTAAATATCCTCACTTGGTCATGAGAAATTGTACTACGTTGCGATTTTTTTTTAATTACAAATGAAGATAAATTTAAAAAGCGTATTTCAAAAACTCTACTCAAATGTTCGCATTTAATAAAGCCACAAAAGTAAAATTACTATAAACGTTGGAATTTGGGCTAGGATTTAAAAGTCATGTTGGGAGTTCTATTGCCCATACCTGTAATGCTTCAACATTTCTTTTCAACTACGTTAAGAAGTGCAAGAAAAGTTAACCAATAAAATAAATAATAAAGGCGTATACCTAGGAACAACATTTTCCCTTTAACGCCGGGCTCTGACACGACTCAGCCAGGACCGGCCTGTCCCTATCTACTGCACTGGAAAGATCCTGCATATCCATTTCAGTATTGGAGACGCCTTCCCCTCCCTCTGAATCTCTATCAGGATTGTTTCCAGCGAGAGTCCTAATTCCCAAAAAGCAAATACCACAGCATGTCAGATTTCAACCGGGCAAAGCCCTCAACAAGCGGATATTTTGGTAAAAGACCTCTTGCTCTTGCTAAAATATTCCCTGAAAAAGTAGGGAAGGAACCACATGGAACAGTGCCGAAAATGAAGTCTCTCCGCTCGCCATTTAGGAAAAAAAACACCTTGCAGAATGGCAACAAAAGCCCCTCCTCTGCCTCGGGTGCAGAAAAGTATCTATTTACTCACAAGGCCGCGGAACGCGGAACCCAGCGCCTCTGGGCCTCCTCCGAGTATCTGACCCGGAGGTGCGCGCTTGTTCTTCCTGTCAAGGCGGCGCCCGCGGGGAGGGGACAAGGAGGCGTTTCCGGCGCGGTTTGGTCAGGTGGCTGGTCTCGGCGCCCTCTGCCGGCAGGCAGTCCACAGTGCACTGCGTGATGATGAAAATCGGCCCTCTGCTCCAAGGGGGTATCAGTGAGGTGGTGTTGACTGCTCAAGGCCAGTAGACTGAGCCTGCGTGAAGTGGACGTCTCAGCATAGTCAACACAGAAGGTTCAGAGAGAAGGACCTGGGGAGCCTCCACAGGTTGCCCTGTGCCCGGACAACCCAGTCTGCATCAGGCTTTGATCTCCACCCAGAGGGTCTGGACGATCCCAGAAGAAAGCTTCTCGCGCGGCACAAAGCATGTCTGTGACATCCCACGGTACTCCCTGCGAGGCCCCGCTTGGCCAGAGTCCTCCCACCTCCATGGCTCCAGCCCTTTGGCCTGCCCATTGAGGAGATGTGCACAGTTTGTTGGTGAATTTGTTGGGCTTCAATGATGTGACCTGTCCATGATCTTGCTGCCACCTGGAAGTGTAGGAGACCCAACCCAGGTTCCCAACCCAGGGTCCACAGCGCTCCAAGGGTCAAAGCAGCCTAAGGAGGGGCTGCTTAACCACAAGGGGTGGTTGAGGGCCCTCCTTTACAACCCTGTGAGCAAGTCTCAACGTAACAATTTGCCTTATGAGAGTTCCCCCTCGACTGGTTTTGCTAATTGTCACATCTCCTAGGGGTTACTAATAATTTGGACCCCATATTGAGTACCTGTAGCAACCAGTTAGCCATTGATTCTCCTTCCAGTTGAACAAAATCCTTAAGAATGGTTTGAATGTCTACTCTAGTAAAAATTTGTAGTTTTGGTCTCAGCATCACCCCAAGCCGGGATTAGTTTGAACTTTTAGGACATGACTGAAAAATGTGAGGGGTCCCTCCACCCCATATTATCTTATTCTGTGCCTCTCTCCGCAGGGTGTCCCCATCAACCTCTAAAGGGTTAAGGTCTGCTGCTATCAACATCAGTATGGCCACATTATTGGATAAGGCTTCTAGGCTGCATGCTGATAAGATGAGCACTTTAGCAGATGATGTGATGTGGCAAACAACGAAGCTCGGGAACATTGTGTGGGTGCCTTTTACACTTTTTCAGTAGGGAGGAAACCTTCAGTAAGGAGGTAACCTTGTGGTCTTAGGTAGTGCCACAAAAATATGCTCAACTCCTTTGCATTTTCACAGGAGATCCTTGGCCATCATGAGAAACGACCAAACACTCTATAATTCAAGAAATCAGAGGTGGAAAGGTAACACAGCAAAGAAAACAGCAGCATAAGGACTGCAGATGCCTGCATCCTTTTAGCCAGCTGGATACCATATTACTCCAGTCAGAAGTGTTACCCCCACTGTATGTTCTCTGGCAAGAGAAATATTCCAGACATCCAGTGCAGTACACTACCCTTGGACAAGGACTGGCAGATGCAACTCAGACAGGATGAACAATGGAGACTCCCATCCTGATACACTGTTGAATTTGTTCTCCAGGTGATTTGGTAGACACAGCCAACAGCTTCGGATACATTATTTGCTCTGGGTCTCATAAGGCACATGGGCCTGTGATCGGCTCTCCTGTATTTTATGTGGGCCTCTAAATCTTTGCGGGACAGTAGCCTATCAATTTATACCAAATTTTCACTGGGCTCTCCAGTTCTGACTTCTTGTTTTTGGGAAGCAATAGGATTCCCTATCCCCGCTCTTGCCCTAATAAACAGAAGAATGAATTAAGCAGTCTCTAGGGAGCTGGTCTGGGCCTCTCTGCATGTCACTGGGCCTTCAATGGATGCAGAATTTGGCGTTGGTTACCTAGGCAATATATGGCAGACACAAAAAGTAACTGTGCAAATGAATGCCAGCAAGCAGTGGAGATTTCCCATGTGTTTCTAGTCACTTGAGACCTAACATTAGTAAGCCAAGAGCTGTCTAAAGGCATTCCCACCTGGCCACAATTGGTAGCATCAAATGACTCTGCTTGCTGCATGAATTGATATGAATGCTATGTAGGCATTCTGTGGGTGTTGAGAGGCAAACATAGATATCCAGGGAGTTGAGAATGCATGAAAGGACATCTTAATAGATCAAATGATATTGAAGAGGAGAGGGGAGAAGTAAGGCATTAGAGTAGCCCAGGGCTTATCTAACCTGGGCTCCTATAAGGATTAGTGAAGGGGGAAGGAACTTACCATGGCCAAAAGGGGATGAATGAGGGTTTCCTGCATATGTAGGGTACTTGCAGCTTTAAACAATGTGTGGAAAGAAGCAGCAGGTGCCATTTGTGGAAGCTGAGGGTTGACTCCTCCTTCTTCCACCTATTGGAAGAACGTCTTTGGAAAAATAGGAGATAGAGACAGTGGTTTTTACCATTAAATAGCATTGTAAAAGATGATCAATATGAATGCATCATCAACAATATATTAGTCTGAATCCAGATGAGCAAAAAAGCAGAACTTTGTTTATTTTCTCCATCATTGAACCTTATTTCTATAATGGATCTCCTTTCCCTTTAACAGCAGAGTCCTGCCTCAAGTTGGTATTGTTCAGGTTCACTCTTCCTCCCCTGCCAAGGTTTCTACAACATCATGACAGGGAAGGAAAAAGGTAGGCCCCTGTGTCCCAGTTGGCATCTGAAAGTGACGAAACCTGCTGGGAGTTGCATTCTCAGCCTCAGCTTCCCTTTTGGTCTTGGATGAGTAGTTCAGCCTCATAGTCACAGGTAAATTAATGAACTAAGCCATGAAGTCTCTGAGGCACAGCCACTCTCTGTTATTTTCAGTTCCTCTGTGGAAGATAGCAAGTTCCTCCGTGACTGTATTAGTTAGGGTTCTCTAGAGAAACAATCAACAGGGAACACTTGCAAATATAAAATTTATAAAAGTGTCTCACATGACTGCAGGAATGAAGAGTCCAAAATCCACAGGGCAGGATGTGAAGCCGACGACTCCGATGGATGGCCTGGATGAATCCACAGGAGAGGCTCACCAGCCAAAGCAGGAATGGGACCTGTCTCCTCTGAGTCCTCCTTAAAAGGCTTCCCATGATTAGATTTAGAATCACTAATTGCAGAAGACACTCCCCTTTGGCTGATTACAAATGGAATCAGCTGTGGATGCAGCTGACGTGATCATGACCTAATCCTATGAAATGTCCTCATTGCAACAGACAGGCCAGCGCTTGCCCAATCAGATAAACAGGTAGCACAACTTGGCCAAGTTGACACGTGTCCCTAACCATGACAGTGACTAAGCTTTAACCATTGCAAAACCTGCTGGATGCTCTTGGTATGGTCACACGAATACCCTCTTCCACTCTGTTACCCCTGCTTGGTGTTTGGGGAAGCATCCATTAAGATGATCCTCTCTTGGGACCATGGATTTTCTTGGGGCCCAGAATTCCCAGGGCATGGCTATGTCGGTGGGAACAAGCTCTTTAAGAATCCCTCAACACCCTCTAATGCACATGCTTCCCTGTTCACTCTGCCATTCTTCAGGTCAAAATAGTCTTCTTTTCTTCAGGGCAAGGTGAAATTGTCCCACATCATCACTGCTTCTGCCTTGGCTTCAGCTTCATGCCTTGGCTCTTGGCACCTTATCTCTGTTCTCACAAACTTTAGACCTAAAACTGTTTTGCAACGATATAAGGTTCTGAATTTTATTTTAACTTGAAGCTGAATATTGATGCTTTTTGTTTTCATGCATTTTGTAACAACTGATCCTTATAAGGCCTTCTTGCTTCTACCTGAGTGAGAAAAGGGTAAGAATAAAAGTAATTCTGGGAAAGAAAAGTAGATCAGCTACATATTATAAAGTCAGTTTTATTTGCTTGAATGCTTTTATTTGAAGGTAAGGAACTCCCAGACACTTTCTTTCAAACAATGTAGAAAAAACATTTGAAATTCATTGAGAAATCATTCCCCAGAATGGAGGGGAGTTGGGTTTGGAAGACAGTGAGGTCTAGGTACAGAGAAGCCTGTGTGTGAAGACAGAGGACTTCAGAGAGGAGGGTCCTGACACCTGCCTTGGAGGCTTATGGGGACAGGTGGGATGAAATGGGGGTGAAATCAAAGGTCTATTGTGTAGCATCCTCTGGATTTTGCATCCACATTGCTTAAGAAGAAAATTTTTCGACTAGGGGGATCCAAGATGGCGGCTTAGTAAGGTACATGCGTCTTAGTTCCTCTGACTCCAAATCAACTAATAGGTGAACAGAAACAGTACAGAACAGCCCCCGGGGCTACAGCAGGGAATGGACACACAGCGTAACCCAGTCTGGGCTGGCTAGTCTGACTGCGAAACTCAGCTGCGGTGAGATCCCCGAGCGGCGCGCAATTTCCCGAGCAGCCGCAGCTGCGGCAGTCCGAGCTAATCCCTCCCTCCTTCCCGGGCTGGCTGAGAGACTTGGCGAGACAAGCTTCCCAGCCAAGGCGGCCGGCGCCACACTTTTGCGGGCGGCTTCGAGTCTCGGCTTCGAGTCCGCGGCTACGAGTCTCAGATCAGAGGGCTATCCAAAGTCTGGGCTGGCAAGTCTGACTGCGAGACTCGGCTGCGGCGAGAACCCCGAGCGGCGCGCGATTTCCCGAGCAGCCGCAGCTGCGGCGGTCCGAGCTAATCCCTCCCTCCTTCCTGGGCCGGCTGAGAGTATCGGAGAAGCAAGTTTTCCAAGCCAAGGCAGGCGGCACCCTTCTTTTGCGGGCGGCTTCGAGTCTCGGCTTTGAGTCTGCGGCTACGAATCTCAGATCAGAGGGCTATCCAAAGTCTGGGCTGGCTAGTCTGACTGCGAGACTCGGCTGCGGTGAGACCCCCGAGTGGCGCGCGATTTCCCGATCAGCGGCAGCTGCGGTGGTCCGAGCTACTCCCTCCCTCCTTTCCGGGCCGGCTGAGAGTATTGGAGAAGCAAGTTTCCCAAGCCGAGGCAGGCGGCACCCCTCTTTTGCGGGTGGATTCGAGTCTTGGCTTTGAGTCTGCGGCTACGAATCTCGGATCAGAGGGCTATCCAAAGTCTGGGCTGGCTAGTCTGACTGTGAGACTCGGCTGCGGTGAGACCCCCGAGCAGCGCACGATTTCCCGATCAGCTGCAGCTGCGGTGGTCCGAGCTACTCCCTCCCTCCTTCCCAGGCCGGCTGAGAGTCTCGGAGAGGCAAGTTTCCCAAGCCGAGACGGCCAGTGCCCCTCTTTTGCGGGCGGCTTCAAGTCTCGGCTTTGAGTCCGCGGATACGAGTCTCGGATCGGAGGGCTATCCAAGCCGCGGTGGCCCCCCCTGCGGGAGTCTTCCTGGTCCGGTGGGAAATCCCCCAGGCCCGCTGCGGCCCGCGACCAGCCACAGGGTCCCCTCAAGCTGCGGCAGCTGACGCCCCCACTACGTGCGGCCCCTGAACCAATGGAGAGAATTGGATTCGAAATCCCCAGGCCGCGGAGATCGGTGACTGGGGGAGACCCATTCCAAACACTTGAGACAAACGTGTGCCACGTGCGCCACGTACTGGGCAAGATAAGAAAAAACAGATCCCAGAGATTTCACAGAAAAATCTTACAACCTTGCTGGGTCTGACACCCAGAGAAATCTGAATAAATGCCCAGATGCCAGCAGCAGAAGATAACTGTCCACGTTCAAAAGATTGAGAATATGGCCCAGTCAAAGGAACAAACCAATAGCTCAAATGAGATACAAGAGCTGAGACAACTAATGCTGAATATACGAACAGAAATGGAAAACCTCTTCAAAAATGAAATCGATAAATTGAGGGAGGACATGAAGAGGACATGGGCTGAACATAAAGAAGAAATAGAAAAACTGAAAAAACAAATCGCAGAACTTATGGAAGTGAAGGATAAAGTAGCAAACATAGAAAAAATAATGGATAGCTACAATGATAGATTTAAAGAGACTGAAGATAGAATTAGTGATTTGGAGGATGGAATATCTGAATTCCAAAAAGAAAAAGAAACTATCGGGAAAAGAATGGAAAAATTTGAACAGGGTATCAGGGAACTCAAGGACAATATGAACCGCATAAATATACGTGTTGTGGGTGTCCCAGAAGGAGAAGAGAAGGGAAAAGGAGGAGAAAAACTAATGGAAGAAATTATCACTGAAAATTTCCCAACTCTTATGAAAGACCTAAAATTACAGATCCAAGAAGTGCAGTACACCCCAAAGAGATTAGACCCAAATAGGCATTCTCCAAGACACTTACTAGTTAGAACATCAGAGGTCAAAGAGAAAGAGAGGATCTTGAAAGCAGCAAGAGAAAAACAATCCATCACATACAAGGGAAACCCAATAAGACTATGTGTAGATTTCTCAGCAGAAACCATGGAAGCTAGAAGACAGTGGGATGATATATTTAAATTACTAAAAGAGAAAAACTGCCAACCAAGACTCCTATATCCAGCAAAATTATCCTTCAAAAATGAGGGAGAAATTAAAACATTCTCAGACAAAAAGTCACTGAGAGAATTTGTGACCAAGAGACCAGCTCTGCAAGAAATACTAAAGGGAGCACTAGAGTCAGATACAAAAAGACAGAAGAGAGAGATATGGAAAAGAGTGTAGAAAGAAGGAAAATCAGATATGATATATATAATACAAAAGGCAAAATGTTAGAGGAAAATATTATCCAAACAGTAATAACACTAAATGTCAATGGACTGAATTCCCCAATCAAAAGACATAGATTGGCAGAATGGATTAAAAAACAGGATCCTTCGATATGCTGTCTACAGGAAACACATCTTAGACCCAAAGATAAACATAGGTTGAAAGTGAAAGGTTGGGAAAAGATATTTCATGCAAATAACAACCAGAAAAGAGCAGGAGTGGCTATACTAATATCCAACAAATTAGACTTCAAATGTAAAACAGTTAAAAGAGACAAAGAAGGACACTATATACTAATAAAAGGAACAATTAAACAAGAAGACATAACAATCATAAATATTTACGCACCGAACCAGAATGCTCCAAAATACGTGAGGAATACACTGCAAACACTGAAAAGGGAAATAGACTCATATACCATAATAGTTGGAGACTTCAACTCACCACTCTCATCAATGGACAGAACATCTAGACAGAGGATCAATAAAGAAATAGAGAATCTGAATATTACTATAAATGAACTAGACTTAATAGACATTTATAGGACATTACATCCCACAACAGCAGGATACACCTTTTTCTCAAGTGCTCATGGACCATTCTCAAAGATAGACCATATGCTGGGTCACAAAGCAAGTCTTAACAAATTTAAAAAGATTGAAATCATACACAACACTTTCTCGGACCATAAAGGAATGATATTGGAAATCAATAATAGGCAGAGTGCCAGAAAATTCACAAATACGTGGAGGCTCAACAACACACTCCTAAACAACGAGTGGGTCAAAGAAGAAATTGCTAGAGAAATTAGCAAATACCTCGAGGCGAATGAAAATGAAAACACAACATATCAAAACTTATGGGACGCAGCAAAGGCAGTGCTAAGAGGGAAATTTATTGCTCTAAATGCCTATATCAGAAAAGAAGAAAAGGCAAAAATTCAGGAATTAACTATCCATTTGGAAGAACTGGAGAAAGAACAGCAAGCTAACCCCAAAGCAAGCAAAAGGAAAGAAATAACAAAGATTAGAGCACAAATAAATGAAATTGAAAAATGAAAACAATAGAGAAAATCAATAAGGCCAGAAGTTGGTTCTATGAGAAAATCCATAAGATTGATCGACCCTTAGCAAGATTGACAAAAAGAAGAAGAGAGAGGATGCAAATAAATAAGATCAGAAATGGAAGAGGAGACATAACTACTGACCTCACAGAAATAAAGGAGGTAATAACAGGATACTATGAACAACTTTACGCTAATAAATACAACAAGTTAGAGGAAATGGACGGGTTCCTGGAAAGACATGAACAACCAACTTTGACTCAAGAAGACATAGATGACCTCAACAAACCATCACAAGTAAAGAAATTGAATCAGTCATTCAAAAGCTTCCCAAAAAGAAAAGTCCAGGACCAGACGGCTTCACATGTGAATTCTATCAAACATTCCAGAAAGAATTAGTACCAACTCTCCTCAAACTCTTCAAAAAAATCGAAGCGGAGGGAAAACTACCTAATTCATTCTATGAAGCCAACATTACCCTCATACCAAAACCAGGCAAAGATATTACAAAAAAAGAGAAAACTACAGACCAATCTCTATAATGAATATAGATGCAAAAATCCTCAATAAAATTCTAGCAAATCGTATCCAACAACACATTAAAAGAATTATTCATCATGACCAAGTAGGATTCATCCCAGGTATGCAAGGATGGTTCAACATAAGAAAATCAATTAATGTAATACACCATATCAACAAATCAAAGCAGAAAAATCACATGATCATCTCAATTGATGCAGAGAAGGCATTTGACAAGATTCAACATCCTTTCCTGTTGAAAACACTTCAAAGGATAGGAATACAAGGGAACTTCCTTAAAATGATAGAGGGAATATATGAAAAACCCACAGCTAATATCATCCTTAATGGGGAAAAATTGAAAACTTTCCCATAAGATCAGGAACAAGACAAGGATGTCCACTATCACCACTATTATTCAACATTGTGTTGGAGGTTCTAGCCAGAGCAATTAGACAAGAAAAAGAAATACAAGGCATCAAAATTGGAAAGGAAGAAGTAAAACTATCACTGTTTGCAGATGATATGATACTATACGTCGAAAACCCGGAAAAATCCACAACAAAACTACTAGAGCTAATAAATGAGTACAGCAAAGTAGCAGGTTACAAGATCAACATTAAAAAATCTGTAGCATTTCTATACACTAGCAATGAACAAGCGAAGGGGGAAATCAAGAAACGAATCCCATTTACAATTGCAACTAAAAGAATAAAATACCTAGGAATAAATTTAACTAAAGAGACAAAAAACCTATATAAAGAAAACTACAAAAAACTGCTAAAAGAAATCACAGAAGACCTAAATAGATGGAAGGGCATACCGTGTTCATGGATTGGAAGACTAAATATAGTTAAGATGTCAATCCTACCTAAATTGATTTACAGATTCAATGCAATACCAATCAAAATCCCAACAACTTATTTTTCAGAAATAGAAAAACCAATAAGCAAATTTATCTGGAAGGGCAGGGTACCCCAAATTGCTAAAAACATCTTGAGGAAAAAAAACGAAGCTGGAGGTCTTGCACTGCCTGACTTTAAGGCATATTATGAAGCCACAGTGGTCAAAACAGCATGGTATTGGCATAAAGATAGATATATCGACCAATGGAATCGAATAGAGTGCTCAGATATAGACCCTCTCATCTATGGACATTTGATCTTTGATAAGGCAGTCAAGCCAACTCACCTGGGACAGAACAGTCTCTTCAATAAATGGTGCCTAGAGAACTGGATATCCATATGCAAAAGAATGAAAGAAGACCCATCTCTCACACCCTATACAAAAGTTAACTCAAAATGGATCAAAGATCTAAACATTAGGTCTAAGACCATAGAACAGTTAGAGGAAAATGTTGGGAGATATCTCATGAATCTTACAATTGGAGGCGGTTTTATGGACCTTACACCTAAAGCAAGAGCACTGAAGAAGGAAATAAATAAATGGGAACTCCTCAAAATTAAACACTTTTGTGCATCAAAGAACTTCATCAAGAAAGTAGAAAGACAGCCTACACAATGGGAATCAATATTTGGAAATGACATATCAGATAAAGGTCTAGTATCCAGAATTTATAATGAGATTGTTCAACTCAAGAACAAAAAGATAGCCAACCCAATTACAAAATGGGAAAAAGACTTGAACAGACATGTCTCAGAAGAGGAAATACAAATGGCCAAAAGACACATGAAGAGATACTCAATGTCCCTGGCCATTAGAGAAATGCAAATCAAAACCACAATGAGATATCATCTCACACCCACCAGAATGGCCATTATCAACAAAACAGAAAATGACAAGTGCTGGAGAGGATGTGGTGAAAGAGGCACACTTATCCTCTGTTGGTGGGAATGTCAAATGGTGCAACCACTGTGGAAGGCAGTTTGGCGGTTCCTCAAAAAGCTGAATATAGAACTACCATACGACCCAGCAATACCATTGCTGGGAATCTACTCAAAGGAATTAAGGGCAAAAACTCAAACAGACATTTGCACAGCAATATTTATAGCAGCGTTATTTACAATTGCAAAGAGATGGAAACAGCCAAAATGTCCATCAATAGACGAGTGGCTAAACAAACTGTGGTATATACATACGATGGAATATTATGCAGCTTTAAGGCAGGATAAACTTATGAAGCATGTAATAACATGGATGGACCTAGAGAACATTATGCTGAGTGAGTCTAGCCAAAAACTAAAAGACAAATACTGTATGGTCCCAATGATGTGAATCGACACTCGAGAATAAACTTGGAATATGTCATTGGTAACAGAGTTCAGCAGGAGTTAGAAACAGGGTAAGATAATGGGTAATTGGAGCTGATGGAATACAGACTGTGCAATAGGACTAGATTCAAAAACTCAAAAATGGACAGCACAATAATACCTAATTGTAAAGTAATCATGTTAAAATACTGAATGAAGCTGCATCCGAGCTATTGGTTTTTGTTTTGTTTTGTTTTGTTTGTTTTGTTCTTATTATTATTACTTTTATTTTTTTCTCTATATTAACATTCTATATCTTTTTCTGTTATATTGCTAGTTCTTCTAAACCGATGCAAATGTACTAAGAAACGATGATCATGCATCTATGTGATGATGTTAAGAATTACTGATTGCATATGTAGAATGGTATGATTTCTAAAAAAAAAAAAAAAATGGTCAGCACAATACTGCCTAATTGTAATGTAATTATGTTGGAACGCTGAATGAAGTTGCATCTGAGCTATAGTTTTGTTTTTTTGATTTTTTTCTCTTATATATTTTTGTACTTTTTATTTTTATTTGTTTTCTCTCTGTGTTATTACTTTATTTCTTTTTCTGTTGTCGTGCTATTTCTTTCTCTAAATCGATGCATATGTACTGAGAAATGATGACCATACACCTATGTGATGATATTAAGAATTACTGATTGCATATGTAGAATGGAATGATTTCTAAATGTTGTGTTAGTTAATTTTTTTTAATTAATAAAAAAATAAAAAAAATAATAAAAAAGAAGAAAATTTTTCTCTAATAGTATACTAGATGTAACCCCCTATCCCTCAGACCAAGAAGGTAGAGAACAAACAAAAAAGCTGCATTTGACAAGAATAAACATTTTGCAAGCTCTTCAAGAAGACTATGGGAACATTGCAGAACTTTGTGGGGTGTTGCGACACGTAATACCAAATCTGTGCAGATGCTCAACTTGATTCTTCTGTATCTTCCTGAGAAGAGCTCTATGAAGGCAAGGATGTCACCATCTCCATTTTTGTGTTTCCAGGTCCCATGCTCCTATCTGTCCTATACCCAGGTGCTTTGGTTTGCTAAAACTGCTGGAATGCAATATACCAGAAATAAAATGACTTTTATAAAGGGAATCTATTAAGTTGTAAGTTTGCAGTTCTAAGTCCATGAAAATGCCCAAATTAAGGCAGCAAGAGGTTACCTGCACTCAGGAAAAGCTGATGATGTTCAAAATGCCTCTGTCAGCTAGGAAGGCATGTGGCTGGCATCTGCTGGCTCCTTACTCCTGGGCTCTATTGCTTTCAATCTCTGTTTCCTGTGGGGGTTCATTTTTTGGCTTCCTTTGGCTTTATCCAGGTTCTAGGCTGTTTAACATCTCATGGGAAGGCACATAGGGATGTCCACTGGGCTCTGAATTTCCAAACATCTGGGGTCTTGTGTTGGCTCTGTTGGCTCTCTTCTCCGAGTATCTGCACCTGAGGTTTCTCCAAAATGTTTCGCCCTTTAAAGGACTCTAGTAAACTAAACAAGACCCACCTTGGATGGGTGGAGTCACATCTCCATCTAATCAGAAGGTCACACCCACAGTTGGGTGGGCCACATCTTCATGGAAGTAGTCCAATCAAAAGCTTCACACCTTAAACAATACATCTGGCTCCACGAGATTGGATCAGGATTAAAACATGGCTTTTCTGGGGTATATAATAGTTTCAAACTGGCACACCAGTGTAGAATAGTTACAAAATTATGCCACCAACATCAACAGATGACTAAATGGTGGTCACACCCTGTCTGAGGTTCTAGCCTTCTTAACAGAGATGAGTTTCTCCACCCAGAGACCTAGGTGAGAAAGTCATTGCTACTCCTTTTGGTCCCATCAGATACACACCCCCAGAGCCAGCATCTGGTATTTCTTATATTCAGTATACATTAAATTGTACCCAAACTTTCTCCCATTGGCTAGAATTAACATGGGAAACCATTCATAAATTGTAACATGTAATCACAATCCTCCAGCTCCTAGGAGTCCTGCTTAATGCCTCCTGACCTAGGTCTTTATGAGGATATTTCTTATCTCACCAAAGACACTTGGAAGGTGACTTTTGCTTGGGGCCATTTTTTTTCACTGGTTTGAGCATTTTTGGGTTTGTGAAGGAAGTAGTGGGTTGTTTCCACATATCTAATTCAGTTCTAAAGTGGATTAATGTTTCTGAAGGCAAGAATAATAACCATGAACTGAAGAATGACAAGGGCTTCAAGGAGATGAGAAATAGCTTGCAATGTTTAGTTCCAGGTTATTAGTGTGTGGTCATTGGATGAAAGTGGGCAGTACATAACACAGATTAGTGGACCCGGATAATAACTGAGGCTCATGGGGACTGTCAGTGGGCTGTGCATCTCCATTGTCCAGGTAGTGTCTTTCTCTTCTCCTCCCTGCCCAACACTCTCCCATCCATCAAGGTTGCAATATGCTCAGTCTGGCTAAATGGATACGAGTGGAAGCTGTTGGCCCAGAATGAGCCAAAACATATCCATTTGCACTTGTTGCTCCTCCTGCCTTCTCTCTGCAAGATGATTGTGAAAAAGGCTCCATGCTCTGAAGAAGAGTAGCAGAACCACATATGGGCCTTACTATAACGTTCCATAAGGGGTTACCCCGCCAGATGAAGACTGCCTTCCTCCAGACTTCTTTCGTGTGGAAGCAAAATTAATTCCTACATGGTTTATGCCATGAATATTTATCTTTCTGTGATTTAAATAGAAACAGAATCCTAATATAATGTAAAGAAGAGACCAGTGTTGAGTCTGGTGTAGAGCCAATTTTCATGAGCAGTACCCAGGGAATCCTTAAAAGACATAGGACCAGTGGAGCACAAGAGGACTGGATTATCAGCTTGAAAACTTTCCAAATTTCATCTTTTTAAGACACCCAAATGTGTGAACTTGTATCTGTGGGAAAGGCTTTTTTTCTCTCTAGACTTTGACATCATTAATGGAATCAGCCATAATCGACTTATGATTTAATTAAAAAGATATAAGACTTTTGATAGGATAATATTTAGATGAGATTTTCTACTTAGAGTTGATGTTATATTGGGTTGAGATGTGGTTGGTATATTGCAATGGGGTGAATGTGTTTTGCTTAATTTCTAAATAGAACACACAGACTGTTATTGTGTTCTATTTAGAAGTTAGGCATTGTTTAAGGGGATGTGTATAGTTGTCACATTGACAAGTGGTGGACTGTGATCGTTAGGTTCTGGTGTCGACTAGGACAGGTGATGGTGCCAAGTTGTCTGGTCAGGCATGCACTGGCCATCACTGCAAGGATATTTCATGGCTGGTTGATAAGTCAGAAGGCTGGTTTATTAAATCATCAGTAAGTTTATTGCATCTGTGACTGATTACATCTATGATCAACTAAGAGAGCATCTCCTGCAAATGAGAAAATCCAATCAGCCTAATGTGATCCAGTCAGTTGAAGACTTTTAAGGGGAAAGAAAAAATTTTCACAGCTTCTTCAACCAGGGAGTTTCTTCTGCAGAGTTCATCTAGACTCTTCATCATCAGAGTTATCAGCTTCACAGCAAACCTTACAGACTTTGGACTCTTGTGTCCCCATTGTTGAATGAGACGCTTTTATAAATATTATACTTACAGATACCTCCTGTTGGTTCTGTTTCTCTAGAGAACCCTCATACAAGAGGCAAAAGGGTAGATTAACATGTTGAATAACATCCCCAGGGAAATATGTCTACTTGGAACGTGTGCATGGATCCTTTCTGTAATAGGTTCTTGCAATATAATTAATTAAGTAATCTCATATCAATCCAATATCTGGTTTCTTTATGAGAGAAAGTATGGGGAAGATTGAGACACAGACACAGAGGAGAAAGGAGAGATGACCGCATGATGATTGAGGCAGAGATTGTAGTGATGCTGCCACAGGCCAAGAATCAGCAGGAGCCACCAATAGGCTGAAAGAGGGCAGGTATAATACTCTCCTAGGCCCTTCAAAGGGAGTGTGACCCTGCCAATATCTCGGTCTTGGAAATCTAGTTTCCACAATAATATGCAATTGTAAGAATGAATTCACAATACAAAACCCTCACTTCAAGAGTCAACAATGGGATCCCCTGCCTCTGCACCACAGACATACTCCCCCATCTCGCCACACTGAACATAATAAACTAACCCAAAGTCCTTTCCAGATGATGGAACAAAACAGCACACCTCATGAGTTAGATAACCCACTTTTTATGAAATGTGGTTTAAAGAATATTAAATGGTTCATAAAGAACCTGGTGCAGCTGCAGCCACAGATTTGTACTGGCTACTGAGGCAACTCAAATTTATACATGCACAATTGGGACATTTTTGTGAACAAACGAAGGAGTTGGGCAATGATGTGCCATTGAACACATATCTAGATAATGGTTATTAGGTTTAGGTGGGTTTTAGGGCAGGGAGCCCCACTCTGAACAAAGCAAGATGGAGATATATTCTACGTGAAGGATCAGCTATTGCTGATGGTGATGGTGATGGTGATGGTGATGGTGACCTGTGCCTGAAATTAGTATTCTAGGGATATAGAGCGCAAGAGGTGCAGGAAACTAGCATCCACAAAGCAGAACAAGGTACTATTTGGAGCACACAATAAAGACTTTGAGGGGAGGGGGCATTTGGGCTGACTTTGAATGTAAACTGATATTGAATGTACAGATGAGAGGGGATCCTGGGCAAATAGACCACTCTGAAAAGTGCATAGATGGAGAAAGTACATGAATGGGGACAGTGCATTGGTGGAGGTGATGTATGAGGCCAAGGAGGTCAGATATTGGTATAGCTGGTCAACTCTTTCAGTTAGAGCTTGGAGTGCAAGGAAGGGGTAATAATATATAAGGAAGACTGAATCAAGAGAGGATTAGGGGGAAATCCCTGAGAAGTCACCCAGAGCCTGGCATGTTTCCCAGAGTGCAAGAAGTATGCTTCTCAGGAACTAATTCTACTTCTGTAGACACGATACTTATTATGAGGTCACATCATGAGATACCATGCATGAAACATCCATGCAGTTTCAACAAACCAACAGAGCCAGCAAAGCCACACCAACTTGGCCAGCAGCCAAAGCTGGGGATGATTTCACTAAAACTCTGATAGCTAGGTCTGACTTCTGTAAGCATGGTCTTCAGAAATGTGCAAGGTTCAGCACAGGATAGTATAATGGCATTTAATTTCTACAAATGGGGAAAAGTTTCCCTAGGGCTGCCTTGACCTCCTTGTTCCTCAGTGTGTAAATGAGTGGGTTTAGGGTGGGGCTCATAGCTGTGTACAGCACTCCGGCCAGTTTGCTTCTCTCAGAACTGTAGCTGACAACTGGGCTGATGTAGGCACAGAATACAGCTGAGTAGTAGACGGAGACTACGATGAGATGGGAGGAGCAGGTGGAGAAGGCCCTCCTCTTCCCCTCGGCTGAGCGGATGCGTAGGATGCTGGCAATGATGTAGCCATAGGACACAAGGGTGAGCAGGAAGTTGATGCCTCCATAGAAGGCATCAGCGAAGATGGTCATGATGCTGTTCACATGTGTGGGACTGCAGGAGAGCAGCAACAGTGGAGGGATCTCACAGAAGAAGTGAGTAATTACATTGGGGCCACAGAAGGACAGCTGTGCCATCAGACCAGTGTGGACTGAGGAGTTCAGGGCACAGATGACCCAGACTGCCACAGCCAGTGCCAGGCAGAGCCGCAGACTCATCAGGGTCCCATAATGCAGTGGCCGGCAGATGGCCACATAACGGTCATAGGCCATGACTGTGAGCAGCAGCAGCTCAGAAGATGCAGACCAGACAAGGAAGAAGAGCTGGGCCATGCAGCCCTGGAAGGAGATGGTATTGTCCTCTGAGGCTAGGCCTGCCAGCACCTTGGGCAGCACAGAGGAGGTGCAGATGATGTCCATGGTGGCCAGGTTGAACAGGAAAAAGTACATGGGGCTGTGGAGGCCAGAGCTGCATTTGATGACAGTGATGATCAGAGTGTTTCCTGCAAGGGCCATGGAGTAGAGGAAGAAGAAGCAGCTGAACAGGGGCAGCCACAGTTGTGGGTGTTCTGAGAACCCCTGAAGCACGAACTCTGTCACCAGTGTCTGGTTGCACTTCCCCACTTGGCCAGGCATGACTTTTGGGCCCCCCTTCATATGATCATCAGTGATGACCCCTCCTGGAAACTCTGTAGAGGTAATATTACACTCGCTTCAGATTCATGTTATCTTGTGTGGCTATTTTCGAACCAACCCTGGTCTTGGAATCATAAGGAATCAGCTGGTTTAATTGGTGAAGGCCCGTTTATTTCCTCAAACACCTCCCAGTCCAATGCTTTTTCTGAAAACCACATCTTCCATTGGCTTTTCCTTTCACTTTCTCCTTGAGAACTTTGCCATCTAGATTTGTGTAATGGAAGCCAGCTCTCTTCACCCTAACCTTCCTCTAAAGGCCACAAAGAACATCCTTTACTGAAGGCTGTTTGTACCCTCTCTCTCTCTGTCCCCTCCATGCATTGGCATCTGCTTACATGGTCAGGTAGACACCACTTCTGCTTCCTCATGCCACAGCAAGGACTCCCTTCAGGGGATCATCTCTGAGCTTCTGTGCAGCACCCAATGCAACCATGGATCTAAGGCCCCAATCTCTGAAGCTGTCCTTAACAGCAATTTTGAGATGGTTCTTCTCGCCTCCCCTTTCAAGTGTAAGATGCCTCACAGCTGGCCTTTGGGCATCTTTCCTCACTTTGTGTTCTCTTGGTCCGTCATCCCACGCTGGGAGCTGATTCTTTCCACACTTAGACATTTTGCAGATCTGTCACTTCAAGTGATCTCCCTCTCAAACTATAGATTTGTGAATTCTAAGCCCTTCTGGGTCTTATTTGCCTTGATAAACTACAGGCCCTTCAAACTCAAACTCACAGCCATTGTCCTCTAAGAAGTTCATCTCGTACTTGCTTCCTCAGTGCAGATATCTCACCCACCTGGACCTTCAACCACCCAAGTCTCAGGTGTAAGCCCCATGGGACCAGGGCCTCACCTCTCTGGTTCATTGCCATATATTTAGTTCCTAGCCATAGCAGGTACTGCAGAGACATTTGTTCACCCGGCAAGTTACAGTGTTTTACATTTTGCTTACCTCTCATCCAAACTACTCCCAAGGCTTACAGGCTAAATTTTCTAAATATATCTCAGCAATGTCCTCATATCTCATTCTCAGATATTTATTTTTATCAGATCTTTTGGTCTCTCCAGGCTATCCAACACATGGGATGTTAATGAATATAGATATATAGTGCTCCATAAAATTGGTTTCAATTTATTTTAAAATATTGTAATGATTGAATGTCAAAATATTGAATGATTTCAGAACACATATTAACAATCAATAACAACTGATAACTAGAAAAATTCCAGCTATGTGGAAATTTAATGAAAAATTTCTAAATAACACATATAACAAAGTATAAATATGAAAAAATTAAGAAATATTTTGAATTGAATGATTAAACAACTGCATCATATCAAACTTTATGGAAAGCAGACAAAGCAGTGATTGGTGAGAATTTTATAGAGTTAGTTTATATTGCAATTAAATATATATTAGAAGAGAGAATAGAAAGGTTTAAAATCACTAATCTAAATTTCTAATTTAAGAAGCAACAAGCCAAGCAAGATAAATACAAAGTAAATAAAAAATCAAGAAATCATAAAGATAGGAGCAGACATTAATAAAATGAAAATAAACATCAGAAAGGATAAATAAATTTAAAAGAAGCTTGTGATATAGAAATATTGACAATTTGATAAGAGTCTGGAAGGACTAATTAAGAACAAAAAGGAGGAAAAACAGTAATTACCACTAATAAGAATGAGAGAATATAATTACAGATTATATAGACCTTAAAATTAATAAGGGAGTATTGTGATAATCTTTAAGAATTATCACATTTGATGATAACACATTTGAAAACATTGATGAAATGCATAAATTCATTGAAAAATGCAATCTATCAAAACCATCCAAAAAGAACTAGGAAAAATCTAAATCATGTATATGGGTGTAAGAAATTGAATTCATTATAAAAATAATCTTCACTTAGGTGGTTATACTTAGGATTTTTAGCGAACATCCAAAGAAGAGATAATATAAAGATTACACAAGCTCAGAAAATAATGGAGAAGAAACCTTTTCCAACTCATTTTATGAGATGTACAAATAAGTAAGACTTGAAAAGATGAGCAAGAAAAGATAATTTAAGCATAGATCTCTAATTAAATATTTATGAAAATTGTTGAGAGAAATTAGAAACAGATAAACCACTTTCATGAATGGGAAGACTGAATATTATTATGATGTCTTTATTATAATGTCAATCTTCTTTTAACTGATCTGTAGATTTAATACAATCTCAATCATTACCCCAGCAGCCATTTTTTCATTTTTTTTCCAACATGGGCAGGCTCCAGGAATCAAACCCACTTAGCAGCCATGTTTAAAAGCAGAAATTAAAAAGCTTTTTCTAAAAATCGATCTAGAAACACAAAAGGATTTACAGCAGAATAAACAGTTTTGAAAAAGATCAAATTTGGAGTAGCTATATTTCCTGATCTCAGGGCTATGTTGACAAAAGCTACAATAATCCCAATTTCATTTTTGCACCAGAATAGACAGGTAAATCAACGAAACAGAATAAATCTCCAAAAATAGCCTCTTACATCTGTAGTCAAGTGTTTTTTGAGGTGATGTACCAAAAAAAATTTAATGAAATTGAGAAATCTTTCTAAAAAAAATTTTTGGAGGTACTGCATATGCAAATGGAAGCCAATAAACTTTAACTGCTGCCTCACATCGTGCTAAATCTCGATAATTTAGTAATAGGCCTGATGAGAAAAGTTAAAACTACAAATTTCTGAAAACAAATGTAAGAGAATACCTTTGCCATCTTGCAGGCAAAAGGACAATAGAAAATTGAAGTCAAATGTGGAAATAAAAATAATGACATAGGTAAATATAGATACCAGTACCATTGTATGTTGTTTTGTAATGCCACTGTTTACTTCCTATCCGATCTAGAGAGCAAATGCATACATTGTAATGATAAATCAAGGATTTTGGACTCATAATGATTAAATATGTAATTTGAAATCAGGACCACATACATAAAGGTGGGGGATATAGGGTTAATGCCTAATGTGTGTATTTCTGTTTGGGGTGAAGGGAAAGTCAAGTAATGGATGGTAGTGAAGGTACCATAATATTGTGAACATGATTAATCCTACTACTTTGGAGGGGTTAGGATGGAAATATTTCTGTTTTATATGTGTCCGTAAAAGTTTGGAAAATGAAAGAGAGAGAAATCAAAAAGAAAAATAAAATTCAATGCAATCTGCAATACTGGAAGAGACCTTAGGTTTGAGGCAAAAAGGCTCAAAAGAAAATTATTGAGTTGTAAGAAACAGCTGGAATATAGACTGAAAAGCTTTATATCAATATTAAATTTCTTGAACTTGATAACTGCACTTAAGGTGATTACGTAAGTGAATATACTTTGTTCATAAGAAATGCACATGTATTTTAGGAGTATGGTGTGTGTAATCTGCATTCAAATGTTCAGAATATAGATAAATAGTATTGTTTTTGCTTATGCCCATAAGTTTAAAATTATTTCAGAATAAAATGAAAAACATAGACCTCTGCAACACAGAGTGAGCCCTAATGCAAACTACGGGCTTCATTTAATAATATTATATCTTATTGTTCATCTCCTGCAACAGATGTTTTACGCTAGCACAAGATGCCATAATAAGTGAAACTCTATGGGGTGGACATGGGAAAGTGGGTAAATAAGAATGCTCTGTACTTTTTGTGCAATTTTTTTTGCAATCTACAACTCTGAAAAATAAAGTCTGTAAATAAAGGGTATACAACACTAAAAACCCAATACGTCAATAATCAGTAGATGCTTGCACGCTGACCCTAGCAAAGTATATCGGTATGCCTCTCTGCCTGCTGGATCCAAAGCTATGTACTATTTATTTATTTATTTTAAAATACCAAAAAACACCAAACAAACGCAAACATTTGTAACTTTTGATCATTCCATTCTACATATATAATCAGTAATTCACAATATCATCACATAGTTGTATATTCATTATCATGATCATGTCTTGGAATATTTGCATCTATTCAGAAAAAGAAATAAAAAGAAAACAGAAAAAAAATTCATACATACCATACCTCCACCCCTCCCCGTCACCAATCACCAGCATTTCAATCTAAATTTATTAATTTATTTTAACATTTGTTCCCCCATTATTCATTTTTTTTTTTTTTTACATAGGCAAGCACTGGGAATCGAACCCGGGTCCTCTGGCATGGCAGGCAAGCACTTTTGACTGCTGAGCCACTGTGACCTGCCCCCATTATTCATCTTTATTCCATATGTTATATTCATCTGTTGATAAGGTAGATAAAAGGAGCACCAGACACAAGGTTTTCACAATCACACAGTCACATTGTGAAAGCTGTATCATTATACAATCATCTTCAAGAAACATGACTACTGGAACACAGCTCTACATTTTCAGGCAGTTCCCTCCAGCCTCTCCATTACATCTTGAATAACAAGGTGATATCTATTTAATGCATAAGAATAACCTCCAGGATAACCTCTCGACTCTGTTTGGAAGGGATCCAAAGCTATGTATTTTTATCTCCTTTTCTCAGATCCAGGAGCTGACAGCCACAGGGTATAAATTTGTACCTTTCTACTACAAACTGTGGCAGAGGGAGTCTGGAATCATTCAAGCTGTGGGGCTCCTTCCATGCACTCAGGATGCTGCTGCACTCCTTGTCCTGCTTGGAAGACAGATGAGCTCTAACGTGTTCCTCTGGAGAAGACAGTAAGTGGTCGAGGCTGCAGCTCCTGTGAGAGGCCATGGGAGAGTCTAGGAATTCGAGAGCGTTTCCATGACTGGCCTGGAGCAGCCCCACAAGGCAGTGAGTGAGGACAAGACCTCAGAGAGGACAGTGGCACAGCTGTAAGAGCTGAGGGTCTGTCGGGACCCAGGCTGCCTTTGGTCCACCACTGTGGCCTCAGTCTCCCCTGGGCCCCCAGAAATTGTGAGCCTTGATACCCACTGGGTACACTGAGGGAAGGGTCACCTGTCTACAGCCCTCATATCATATTTTTGCCCCACTTTATTCTCTCTCTCAATGTCTGACTTTAAGGGTAAATACCAACAATATTAGATGGCCCTTATCTAAGTGCTGAATCCACCATAGACCCAGCCCTGCTGAATGAAATATTTTCCTTTCATTGAAAGCTGAAGACCTTTTTCTACTCGTGAATGTTGATCTGTAGACTTTGGGGTAAGAGACTGATGTCTGCACCCATTTCACAAAGTACTCTCTGGGGAACATAGCTACCAGGAAGACCCCCAAATCTTTTCTAGTCATGGGCATGATTCTTAGATTCTTCATATTTGCATTATTGGCAAGGTGGTCAAGAGAGTAAAGAAGGTATCGAATGCAGGAGAAAAATAAATGTGAATAAACTGAGCAACCACCAAAAGCTTAAACTTACACCTTTTATACAATAGAGCATGAAACCAAATTTTTTAAATGATAATCTTATCTTCGGTCATTTTTCAAAATATAAACTTGGAGTATAATTTACCTACAATGTGTTGCTATTAGAAAATTGTGTAAACCTCCACGATGAGTTCCTAAAACTTTGAACAATTCCATTCTTAAACTGTGAAATAAATGTTTCATAAACTCCATATTTCATCCACACCCCAGAGGAAAGGGTGAAATGCTTTACTCACATTTTCACACCCCGGTGACCTTGGAGGACACTCTGGGAAATTGTCTTCAGTGCAGAGTAGGTGCTGCAGGGAGCACAGATACCTGTCCTTGTGAAGTGAGTCTCTAGCCCTCTTGTCTCTATATCTGGGCTGGGATTTAACTGGCCATAAATTCAACCTCTGTTTTCCCAAGACCAAGGTCAGGTGTTTGTCCTGGGAAGGCAGACTCTCAGGGAAATCTCTCAGGGGCAATTATACGTGGCTCTGTGTTTCCTGACCAATGCTTTCTGTAAATTAGGTGCAGAGGATACAGTTGGGCAATTTGAACTTCAACTTGTAATGGCAAGAGCCTCCGGCTGCCAGTTTCTCTAGTAGTACTTTCCTCAAAATCTGCCTTGAAAGCATCACCATTCCATTTTCAGTTGTTCTTCTGTTAAAAGAATTTTTTATCCTTAAAATCAATTCAGTTAAAGTTATTCTGTCTTAATTTTGCATTCCACTAATTGTGCATCTTATTAAAATTACACACAAGAATGCAGGCATATCTGTAGAGTAGTTCTGTATTCTTTTATGCATCTTAGTAATTTTCCTACATTGAAGCAATGGAAGTGATTGCTTAAATTTCCTTTAAGAGCTCCTTTGACACTTCTTTTTTATTTTGAATTTGAAAACTTTATAGATCAAATTTGCAGAGTGTATCCGTTCTGGATTTTGATGTTTTATGAAGAATACTTATGTTTTGATCAGATATGCACATCACTCACCGGTCCTCATTTTTAGTGTGAAGTTTTAAATCAATTTCATGGAAGTATATTTAATGTTAAAATGCAAGATTGTAATTGTGATGATTCTTCACACTCATGTAACTACCACCTCAGTCAACACAGAGAGCAACTTTATCACTCAGAGTGTTTCCTTGTGCCCTTTTGTCATTAATTTTGCCCCATCCTTTGCTCTCTGCCCCCCAAATCATTGATTTATTTCTAAAATCTTATATTAGTTTTCTCTCCTCTGGAATTTCTATAAATGAAATCATACTGTATATACCCTTTTAGTTCAGCTGTTATAAAACTCAAAGCAATGCTGATGTCATTTTCCATGTTTTTGTGTTAGTAAGGTGTGCATTTTTGTTGCTGAGTGGTATTACATTGCATGTATACAGCATGATGTAAAATATCCACTTACATGTGGTAAATGGTAGAATAAGAAGTTCCTTCTAACAGAACAACTACTAAACAGGCTGAAATTGTCTGAAACAGCTATATTGAAGCTCCAGGGACAGGAAAACACTACTGTACAGCATCCAGGGAAGGGTGGGAGAGAGAGACTGATGCCTGATGGCAAAAGAAAATAAATTGCTCTCTTTGTCTGGTGGCTCTCACCCTAATCCCCCACTCTCATGGCATACCATAGTGGGGTGCAAACCCTGGCTATCTCCCCTGTGACAGAAAGGGACATAAAATCCACTTCAATAAGACTGGATGGGGGTGGGGGACACACACATACCTTAGCATGGCTCTTTTTTTAATTCTGTATGGTGGGGGTCACGTTTCATTATTTTTCCATGTGAGTATCCCATTATTGCAGCACCACGTGTTACATTTTTGTTTGTTTGCTTGTTTATTTTGCTTGTTTGTTTGTTTTTGGGAAGTGCATGGATGGGGAATTGAACCCAGGTCTCCCACATGGCAGGCGAGAATTCTACCACTGAACTACCCTTGCAACCCAAGTCATGGCTTTTGATTAGCAACTTCAGAACTCTGGAGGCCTGGCCCTGAGGTTGGCTATTATTTCAACCCCCTGGGTAAAGGCCACAGTGGAGGGGACTTAAAGACACTGTGTTTCCTCAGGGTTATGGGGGGGTAGTTAGCTGAATGAGTGCATTTGCTAGACAGGCTAAGAAAGCTTGCCTCGTGGAACACTGAAGAAGTTCTTGGCAGCTGTGATGGTTAGGTCAGGGGTCAGTTTGGCCAGGTGATGGTGCCCAGTTGTGGTAGTCAGGCAAGCACTGGTATAACCATTGCTTTGAGGACATTTTGTGACTGGTTGATAAAACAGAAGTCTGATTTATTAAGCCATCAGTCAGTTGATTGTATATGTGGCTGATTACATCTATGATCAACTAAGCATTTGTCTTCACAAGGAGAGAATCTGACAGTTGGATTTAGTCCAGTCAGTTGAAGAAACAGATGGGACAAGCAAACTTCTGCACTTAATAGAACTCGAAACTAATAATAAGCAAAAGTAAAAGAAATGATACAAGCCCAAAAAGATGGAAAACCCTGCAAACTTCATGTTCTTAGCGATACAATCCTGAGAGGAGGGCTAAAGCACAAGAAAATCTTTGCGTTCTTACCATCTGGTTACACAATGACAGAAGAGTCATCTCAGAGTGAACATTTTAAAATAAGGAACAAAAAGTACTATGAAAAAGAAAAAATTATGTGGGGAACAAAAGAGTACAAAACAAAACAAGAAAAGAAACAAGAAATGATTGCCCATGCACAGGAAGAAGATAAAAATCCAGAAAACACCAAAAAAGAAGACCGTAATGTGGATATTCCAAAGACTTTCAAAAAAAATAATCTTAACACAGCTCATGGAGAAGATTGAAAATACAGAAAAAGAGACAAAGATATCAAAGAAACAATGAGCAAGCAGTATTGGAGTCTTATAAAAGAAATAGAAAATTTTTAAACTGACTAATCAAACTACTGAAATTGAAGCTACAAAAATTGAAAGGAAAAATCTCTGGAGGGTCTAAGAGCATTTTGGAGCTGGCAGAAGAAAGAATCAGTGAACTCAAAAACAAGACACTTGAAATGAGTCATGCTGAGGAGCAGAAAGAAAAAAATTATGAAAGGTGATCAATAACCTAACTCCTGTGGGTCAAAGTGAAGAAAAGCAATTTACCTATTATGGTAGTAAGATGGGAGAAGGATTATTCAAAGTAATAATGGCAGAGAACTACCTAAATTTAGCAAAGGACATGCATATATGCATCTAAGAAGCTCGGAGAACAGTAAACAGGATAAACATGTAGAAAATTACATCCCATCAGTATTGATCACATTATCTGTACTAGCTTGAAAGGATTATGTACCCTAGAAAAGCCATGTTTTAATCCTGATCCGTCTGGAGGAATCCATTTCTTTTAATCCCTATTCAGTACTATAGGTTGGTAATTTGAATAGATCATCTCCACAGAGATGTGACTCTCCCGATTGTGGGTATTAGCCTTTGAGCAGAAGGAGATGTGACTTTACCCATTACAGTTGAGTCTTGATTACTTTACTGGAATTCTTTAAAAGAGGATGCATTTTGGAAAAAGCTTCAGAGCCACAACAGAGATCTACAAGAACCATGAAGGCCCATGCAGCTACAGTCCTTTGACAATGAAGAAGGAGAATGTCCCCGGGGGAGCTTCAGGAAACAAGAAGCCTGGAGAGAAAGTTAGCAGACGTTGCCATGTTTGCCATGTGCCTTTCCAGTTGCGAGAGAAACCCTGAACTTCATTGGCCCTTCTTGAGTGAAGGTAACTTCTTGTTTGTGCCTTAATTTGGACATTTTTATCAACTTGCTTTAATTGGGGGCAATTTCATGGCCTTAGAACTGTAAACTTGCAACTTAACAAATTCCCCCTTTTAAAATCCATTCTGTTTCTGGTACATTGCATTCTGGCAGCTTGCAATCTAGAACACCATCTAATGTAAAAGACAGGATAGAGTTTTATGAGCTGCCAGAGAAAAGCATACATTTCAAACAAGGGACACTCGATTAGATTGATTTCTGATTTCTGTTAAAAAAAAAACTTGAGGCAAGAAGACAGTGGGTAGAAATAAGGTGCTGAGAGAAAATAACTGTGAAACCATGAATTTTATAACTGATGAGACTTGCTTTTAAAATGAGGGAGAAATGAAGACCTTCCCAGATAAATGCTGAGGGAGCTCATCATTACTAACGTTCCCTAAAAGCAGTGTTAAAGGGCATTTTTCAGACTGAAAGGAAAGGACACTAACCAGTGGTTCAAATCCACCTTAAGAAAATGATAACTGAGTAAAGGTATCCACTTGGGTAATTGTACATTCCAGAATTATTGTAGTGTAATGTTTATATGTAACTCTACTTCTTACTGAGAAGATGCAAATGCATAAAAAGTGATGATAAATCAATGGCTTTGGATGTACAATGTAAAAAGATACGTGATAAGTAAAAAAAAGGTAGGATACAAGAGACTTATAGGACAATTATACATTTATGCTACTGATGTTAGGTTGGTATCAGAGAAAATATGGTTGCTATATATTTTGAATGGTAAGCTTTAACCCCATGGTCACCTTAAAGAAAAGAGATGCTTTCACCAGAGTGTCATATAATTGGAATCAGGTTTCACAGACTGGCTTCTTTCATTTAGCAATATGCATCGTTTCCTCAATGTCTTTTCATGGTTTGTTAACTAATTTCTTTCATTTCTGAACAATATATCATTGTATGGTTGTCCACAGCTTTTTACCCATTCACCTGCTGAAGGTCTTGATTTCTCCTTGCTTTTGGAAATTATGAAAAGTTGTTATAAACATTTATGGATACGTTTTTATCACCTTTGGGTAAATACCTCAGAGCACAATTGCTAGATCATATCATAAGCACATGTTTAGCTTTCTAATAATCTGCCTGTCCGTCTTCCAAAGTGGTTGTATCATCTTGAGTTCCATCAAAGTCAGCAACAGATTTTTGAAAGAAGGGAGAGGAATGTTACCTGGGGGCAACAGTGTTTTGGAGTAAGAAGAGGTAGTTTTCAGAGGTTTTGTCTCATAAGGCATCATAAGTGCAGTCTTTGATTTCAAAAGCCTGATTTCCCAGCATGATTTTGGAAGTGAGTGACTGTTGATCTACATCTGTTATTCTGAAAATAAAACAATGAATTAAAGGCACTATGAGAACTATAAGGAGGGAAGATTTAAAATGTTGGGAATATGCCACTAAACCAGTCTCCCCAAGATCTAATTGCAGCCAAATATATAGATCCTAAGCCCTAAGACCTAGTTTATGGAGTATCTGAACCTTTTTTCATATCCTGAATATTTTGTTTAATTTTACCAGCTTTATTTGCATAAAAGTAGCATGGCTTACCTAAGAGGGGACATGTTCCTTCTTGATGAACTGTGAAGCTATCAAGTGCCTTAGAGTATTACAGGACAGGCTTCAATAGTCTGATTACCTGGAGTTGTTAGTTCTCTAATACCTTGATAATATTATTAAAGGTGTTTGCAATGTTTCTTTCCTGTTTCAGATGCTTTTCTTTCTTTTTCTTTCAGTTTCTCACAAAATAGCTTATTCCCTTAGAAAAAATACAGAAAACACATGCAGTTTTGCCATCAGTATAAGACCCATTAGTGGGAGGACACTAGAACTGCTTCTAAAAGCTCTGATGCCAAGATTTACATCACCAATCTTCTCTAGTCTTCTTTTATTATTTTCAACTTTTTTATTGTATAGTATAACATATATACAAAGCAAAGAAATAGAAAATCAATAGTTTTCAAAGCACTCTTCAACACGTAGTTACAGGACAGATCCCAGAGTTTGTCCTGGGCTACCATGCCTTCCTCTCAGATCTTTCCTTCTAGCTGCCCCAGAATATAAGAGGCTAGAGGGCTTAAATATATATATTTTTGTCATCACAATTAACTTTTTTCCCTTCTTTTTTGTGAAAAATAACATAAATACAAAAAAGCTGTAAATTTCAAAGCACAGCCCCACAATTAGTTGCAGAACATATTTCAGAGTATGACAAGGGTTGCAATTTCATAATTCTAAGTTTCTACCTCCAGCTGTCCCAGGCTTTTCTTAAGTTGAGGAATTCCATGAAACCAACATATAGTTCTCAGAAACTTCCAGTCTATAGCAGGACTTCCAATTAATGGGATGGATTTTATAATGCCATGTTGGGGGTAAAATTGGTTTTGAATTGATAAATGAAGGTCTTCAGATTTGATATATTTTTGTTTCTGATTGGTCCCTGTTCTCTAAGCCATGGAGTAAGGCTGTTACTGTGGCATTGTTTCCACACAGGAAGAAGTAGCCTGTGCCAGGCAGAGTGAGAGTTAAAGAATTGCCCTTAACCCAGTGGTTTCATTCACGTCTCTCAAATACTGCATAAGAAGGACTTTGTATCTTTAAAGGCAAAGTCTGTAAAATAATGGAGTTTAGGAAAGTGTGAGCAATGGAAATTGCAGTGATGTTTACATAATGGGCTCTTGGAATGGTTATGAATTAGTGATATTGTTAGGGATTTGAATCCAAGTGGGGCCTGAGAATTGGTCTAAAGAGGCCGTATGACTGTCAGAGATATGGGCAAGGATGAGACTGGCATTCCAAGGCCCCTAAAAATATCCAATTGTAGAGAAAACTGTTTTCTTTAGCTCAAAATTCCAATGTCAAGCATATCATCATCAGAGCCCTATTTGATTATCATGTCATTGTTTGGAGGAAATCATTTGCTTTCCTCTTAGTCATACCAAAGATTCTGGTTGCAAAGTTTGGCAGGAATGGGACTTAGATAGCATTCTGTACATAAACATCTTTGCTTATATGGATAATTTTTTTTCACAATCTGTGCAGCTTGCGCTGTGAGGCTCAGTTTTCTTCAAAAATAAGAGAAATTCAATGTGGCATCCATTTCCTATATTTTTCTATTGTGTGTCAATCCTTTTTGTCCCATAATTGGCTTATGTGAAATATGTCTTTATGCTCACCTGGATCTGAATGTCTGTGCTTATGGAGAATAACTGAGGCCCTTGTGTGGAATCAGAATTAGCACAGACCCATAAATTTGACAAATTTCCCAGGTTAGTAGCTATTTGTAGAGCTGGGAAAAAAGATGGTGAAAAAAGAGAGCAGAAAAGAATGGAAAGGAAAGATAAGAAAGAATGCATTTTTTTTTGGCTGTAGCTCTTGGGAGAAGCTATCATGCCAGTTATCATCTACTTTTGGGTAATCTGAAAGGCTCTTTAGGTGACTTGAGGTCACCAATGGCTACAGTTTTTCAGCAATTAGGTGGTGATTATTTAAGTTGAGATAGGTTTATCCAAGGGCCTACACCAGCAAGTTTAGCACATTGTTTTCTGAGTAAGGCCTGATAAAGCCCTTTCCATGAAGGTTCCAATAAGTATTTAAATTGATGTCTTCTCTAACACACAAATTCTCCCTGCTTCAGATTTTAGGGTCATTTGGAACTCAGGCAATGTTCTCCTCCTTCATCCTGTGAAGCATAAGTTTCAGAGTACTTTATTTATGCCTCACAAAATTTAAGTAGGTATTGTTAATTAGAGCTATTAAATAATATGTGAGGAACATCTTTCAGTAGCAATATCATGGCATATGTGCTTATGCTTTTAAAAAGGGATTGAGGGAGTTTGAGCTGCAGTAACGTAAGTATTTTTGGCCAGAGTAATTCTAGAGTGTCACTAAGCTTGACAAATTGTTTGATAATCCCATTGGTCTTTTTTTTTACCAGGCGGGAAACCTGGGAGGTGTATTAGCAATGAAGCCTTTGATATACAGGGAAGACTGCAAACTTCTTGAATTATTTGTCCTTTAAAATAAGTGCCTTGGTTGCAATGAAGTTCGGTGGTGGTACCCAAGTTGGAATGATATTTTCAAGTATATTCTTGGCTACAAAAGAGGAAGAAGTTTGTCTACAAGGGAAGACTTCTACCCAGTAAGAGAACATCAGATCACTACTAGCACGTATTAATCTCTGTGATTAGGGAAAATGGGGATACGGTTCATTTGTCTTAGTAGCATTGGTCCAGAAGACAAAGGAAAATGTTGCATTTGAAAATTTAATGGCTTTCACGTATTGGTGACATGTTTGACAGAAGTACAGACATGTTAGTGATATTATACATAGCCCCTTCCATTATTTTATGGGTGTGAGCTTTAATTTTGCAAACTTCAATAGCCTTGGGAAGCAAATGACCTTCCAATAGGTCAGCTACATGCCTTCTGTCTCATGGCAGTTCCAGAGTATGTAAGTTCCAGAGCACATCAGTATCATTTACTACACCAAAGGCATATCTGGTATCAATGTAAATGTTTTCTCCTAAGCACTTAAATCTTCGCAAGCTCATGTCTGGGCTATTAATTCTGCCTGTTGGGTGGCAGATTTTTTAGAATGGATGCTGCTCCTGAAATCCTCTATTAAAGTACTTACAGTATATCCAGTTGGCATCTGCTCTGGGATTCAGTTTTTTAAGTATTGCCCAGCAGTAAAGAAGATTAGATCTGGGCTGTCTGTTGGGATAACCTTGAGGTTGGGGCTATGGGAAATATGATTTAAATAGGAGTTATGCATTCATAATCAGGTGCTCCCTTATCAGGAAGTGGGAGCAGATTGGCTGGGTTTAAGGAGGAGTTTTTTATGAATACATGTGAGAGATGTGAGTCATGCAGCAGAAAGATGTTGAATGCAAGGCAAATTGTGGAAAGTTTCCAGAGCATGAGGAGCAAAAAGATTAAGTTTTCCTGCACAACTGTATATGCAGTAAACTTCAAAGGTTTGACTGCTGAAACCACTGATTTTAGACAAGGTGGATATGCTCAAGATACAGGATCTAATTGCATACTTAGCATGCAATGGTCTTCTTGACTCTTCCATGCTCTTGGATTAATACTCCTTAAGCATTTCCCTGTATTTCACGGACATGCAGTTGGAAGGGGAGCTCACTGCTAATTAGACACAAGGGTAGGAGTGTCTTGTAGGGTTTCCCTGAGGTTATGAAAGGCATTGTTCTGGTTTTCATCCACCTCAATGGCTCAGATATGAGATGTATTAGGAATGTATTGAAATGTCATATCAGAAAAGAGAAGTTTTGTGTATTAGCTTGCTAAATCTGTCAGAAAGCAATATTCCAGAAATGGAGCAGCTTTTATAAAGGGCATTTTTATCTTATAAGTTTGTAGTTTTAAGGATGTGAAAATGTCCAAATTAAGGCACCAACAAGAGGTTACCTTCACTCAATTTGTTGATGCCATCTGGAACACCTCTGCCAGATTTGAAGGCATGTGGCTGGCATCTGCTGGTCCTTGTTCCTGGTTCCATTGCTTCCAGTTTCTGATTCCAGGGGTTTCCTCTCTAAGCATCTGTGGGCCTCCACTTAGTTCCTCTGGGACACAACTCTGAGTTCTGGCTTGCTTAGCATCTCATAAGAAGGCACATGGTGATGTCTCTGGGCTCTGCCTGAATCTAGGCATCTGCTCTCTCTGTCAGCTTTCCAAGCATCTCCAAACATCTATGTCTCTTTCAGTTTGAAGCAACTGTTCCCAAGCATCTTCAAACATCCATGTCTCTGTCAGATCTGAAGCAACTATTCCCAAGTTTGGGATTTCTTGGGGTTCCAAGCTTGAGGTTTCTCCAAAATATTTCCCATTTTAAAGGACTCTAGTAACTAATCAAGGCTGACATTGAATGGGTGTAGTCATGTCTCATCTAATCAAAAGGTTACACCCACAATTGGGCATGCCACACCTCCAGGGAGATAATCTAGTCAAAATTTTCTTCCCTACAATACTTAAGCAGGATTGAAAGAAATGGCTGTCCCCCAAGACTGGATCATGGCTTTTCTGGGCTACATGGTAGTTTCAAACCAGTGCATTTGGTATCAGTTTTACAATAGCCTTAAAGACCTAAGAATCCTCTCAGCTGCTTTTTTTTTGTCTGGGTTTAGGACATTCTTGTACTGAAGAGACACTCTTGGGATCTAATAGAGTCCCCTGTTTGGATAGGATATGCCTTAGATATGTGAGCCCTTTTGCACAGATTGGGGTTTGTCCCTAAAGTCTTCATGATCCTTTATGATTAGCTATTGGAGTAAAGGTAGAGTCAACCTGACATTGGTTTGTTAGGTGAGCATACAAGTGGGTCATCAATATATTGTGTAAGAGTTGAGACTAAGGAAAGATGATCTCTTATAAGACTTTTTTTAAGGGTTGGGAAAAGTGTCTATGGGATTCTGTGAATCCCTGAAACATAATAATCCTGGTATACTGTAATTCATTTATGTGAATGTAAATAGATATTTGACCTCAGGGTGAACTGGTATGCTAAAGAATGCACTGCAGAGGACAACCATAGTTGTTGAAATGGTTATGCCAGGGTGCTTTAGTTTGCTAAGGCTGAAGGAATGCAATACACCAGAGATGGACCAGCTTTTATAGAGGGGATTTATTTAATTACAAATTGCAGTTCCTCAGAAGAAAGGCAGCTAGCTTTCATCTGGGTTTTTCTGTTACATGGGAAGGCACATGGCCATGTCTGCTGCCCTCTCTCCCAGATTTTGTGTTCAAACAGCTTTCCCTGGGGCATTTCCTCTCTCTATCTCCAAATGTCTGGGTTTATGTTAGCTCTGAGCACTGAGCTGGGGTGTGCTGAGCTCTTTCTCTCTTTCCTGACTCTTCCTTTTAAGCCTCCTACTGATTAAATTAAATATTACTCACTGTGGAAGGTACTCCCTTACCCAACTGCAGATATAATCAGCCATAGACGAAATTCCTGTGCTGATGATTTAAATCCACAGCAACAGAACAACTGGGCACTATCACCTGGCCAAGTTAACACCTGAACCTAACTACTACACAGGGCAAATGTTGAATAGAAGTACAGGAGGGTTTGGGACTTCAGAGAAGCAAGGAATGACAATTTTATTTATGTTCTTTTGGTGGGAAAGCCTTCTTCCTTTCCCATTGGGTTTTCTTAAAGGGAGGATGGGAGCATTGCAGGGGCTAGTGCATGGGATTATTAGGGTCTTCTGTATGAAGTCCTGAATAATGGAAGTAAAACATCTAATGTTTTCTAGTTTGAGGGTATATTGGGAATATTGGGGTTGGGGTCCAAATTGGCCTATTCAGACTAAAATTAGTTCTGCACTTTTAATTGTTCCTACATCCATAGGAGATTGGGAACAAATTCTTTAGGGATGGAAGATAGATGATTAGCATCCATTGATTGTTATAGGGTGAAATCAGTTTCTAGGCTCAGTTTATGCAGCCAACATATAGGTTCTGCTTCATTAAGTTGAGATTGCATTTCCATTTACTTAGAGACTTGTCCTAAGTAGTTCACTGGTACAATATAAAAAAGCAGTAAATAATGCATTTCTGTGAATGGTCCTAGGATAACTGAGATTGGATCTTATTTGGAAGAGGATTGAAGTTGATTAGAGACCCCCACTATATTACTCAGAGGTATGGTCTGCTTATAAGGAGGGATTAATAATGGAGAGAGTAGCACTGGTACCAATTAATAAGGGTGCAAATCTCTTCAATAATTTTGCTTTATTTCCCATTGCTTGTTAAGTTTGATGGCTGGAAGCAAGTCAAAAGTACCCTCAGAGGGGAGTCAAGCCAAAACCACCCTCAGAGGGGAGTCAAGGAGCATTATATAGTGTGGGATGTGGATTTACTGCATTGTCATATTTGCCTTATAACCTAAATCAGTCCTTTTTTCCCAGCACCCTATTTATTTGTAATAAAAACAGACCTCATTAGATCTTGAGCAATGGGATGATTTAGGAGGGGCCAGCAATTTTTGTGACTACAAAGCAAGTAGTTTGGATTGTTTAGTGGCATTTTCCTCTTCTGGAGTGTTATCTAACTGTCTAGTTCAATTTGGAGACTTTCCCAGTCAAGTCTGTGCCTTTACAACCTTTTCACTAAAGTCAGCTTTAGTCCATTGACAAACATAGCATTAACAGAAATTCTGCCTCCAGGTTCATCTAGAGTTTGTCCAGAGCATTCAGCAAATGTTTTGCTAGTGTTTCTTGAAAGTCAAAGACAGGGCTGGTGTTTACCCTGCTTGCATCCTGTGACCTTGTCCAGTCAATCTGCAGGAAAACACCTTAAGAATGACATATAACAATTGATTTTAGCTCAATCTAGAGCAGGGGGAATATTTTAATGGTCATATTTTGGGTCCTTAGTGTTTGCTATACTAATCCAATATGGAGCATCTCTGGACTGGACTAACCCTATGGAATGTATTGGTATTGATTGGGCATGTGGGTTGATGGCCTGAATTAAGATACAAAATCCTTCAGTTAATTTAGACAAAAGGGTAAGGGTAATTTAATCAGACCTCCAAGTGCCACCTGAGTTTATTTCTGCAGGTTTTCTCTTGAAAGACATTTAAAAATGTGATTCCCAGTGGAAAGGAAGCTAGGAGACTGAGAAAAAGGATGATTTGGTGGGCTCAGAGGTGTCAGTTGGCAAAGCGAGATACCTATATGGGTCAGCAGGAGGTCTGAACTCAGGGAAATTTGGGGTATGCAGTTGGAATTTTAGTTCATGATTAGTGGGATTATTTAGAGAGAATTATGTCTGTTTTGGAGATGCAACTTTAGCCTGAATCCATTTTGAGGCCTCTAAATACCAATTGAAATAAGCACCATATGTATTTGTTTATTTTAGAACCACAATTCTCAATTGTAATAATAAAAACAGAAGTTTGTCTAGTGAGAGAATTCTTCAAATTGGCCATTGTTCAGCCAGAGCATTCTGGGTGAAATTTGCCATTGGTCCAAAAACAAACTTGAATGAGCTTCATAGTATATGCCCATGTATTGGGTCAGCATCCCCAAAGGAATTCAGAAGCCTTCTTTGAACCACTGCCACCCATGACCAGAACAATAAACAAAGGTAATTACTTAAAAGAGTAAGAAACTGAAAATAAAGCTTGAAAAGCTGTAACAAGGGAGCAGAATTCAAATCTGACAGAACATACCTTCAGCCTTCAGAGAGGCTGGAGGAGACAGAAAGCTAAAGGGGTCTGCTGATACCAGTGCCAGGGTGTGGCAGAGACCTCGAGGCTGAAGAAGAGGGTCTTCAAATCGCACTTGTGATGCCAAAATCGACAAAAGAACTGCTACTGCAAAGAGAGAGAAGAGAACTTTATTAAAAGTGTAACAGTCTAGAATTCGGGCAACACTGATACAAGCAAGGCAGTCAGGGGGCATTGGGAATGTATAATCCAAAACAGAAAGGAAATGGCAGCTGCCACGTGAGGTCTGGTCTAGCAGCTTATTGAAATGTCAAGGCAGAAGGAAACTTGTTTGAAACTATTTGGTCAGAGTTTAGTTCTCTTTTTCTTGTCCTATTTCCTGTAAGTCTTGTTCTCCATGGTGTACGTTTCTAAAGTCTAATTGCATCAGCATAGGATATGCTCACCTTGTGCATCTACTATGCCATGTGGCATTTTGTAACCCAGAGCCTGAGGGTGGTGTGTTGAAGTGTCGAAGTATTATTGTGGATGTATCTATTTCTCCCTTCGATTCTTTCAATGTTTGCTTCATAGGTTTTGGGTCTTTGTTTCTGGGTGCATATATGATTTAATTTTTATTTCTTTCTGGATTGAGATTTTCATCAACATAGAACAAGCTGCTATATCTGTTCTAATATTTTTGGATTTAAATACTATTTAATCTGGCAATGATATATCACTCAAGTTCACTTAAAAAATTCTTCTAGTAATATATCTTCAACCTAATATTTCCCTTTCTAACCATAATCCAATCTAGAATTCAGTACTGCAAGTTACATTCCCAATGTTGTGCTACCATTATGACCAGCCATTACCAAAACTTTATAATCAACACAAGTAAAAACTCCATACAATTTAAGCATTAATTTAAATTTCTACTTCCATATGAGCCTCTGATAACCTATATTCTAGGTTTTGACTCTATGAGTTTGCTTATTATGCTTATTTCATATGAGCAAGCACATACAATTTTTGTCTTTATGTTTCTGGCTTATTTCACTCAACATGAAGTCTTCAAGTTTCATCCACGTCGTTCATGTCCCAGAGCTTTGTTCTTTTTATTGCTCAATTACATTCTATGGTGTTTATATACCACATTTTATTTATCCATCCAATAATTGCTGGATAGTTGGATTACTTCTATCTTGTGGCAACTATGTATGATACCTAAGGACACTATGAACATCGGTGTGACAATATATGCTCAAGTCCCTGTTTTCTGGAACTTTCTTTTGGGTGTATACCTAGATGTAAGAGTGCTGGGTCATATGATAATTCTCTACTTAATTTTCTGAGGATCTGCTAAACTGCCTTCCATTCCAGCAGTTGCACCATTTTACATATTCCCAATAATGAATAGCGTGTTCCTACTTCTCCACATCCCCTTCAAATACTTATAATTTCCTCGTATTTTCCTTAAAATAGTAGCCATTTCAGTGGGTGTGAAATGGGATGTTATTGTAGTTTTGATTTGCATTTCCATAATAATAAATGTTGTCCATCTTTTCATGTGTCTTTTTGTCATTTTTATCTTCTCTTTGGAGAAATATCTGTGAAATCTTTTGCCCATTTGTTTGCTTTTTCACTTTTGAGTTGGAGGATTTCTTTACATATTTTGGATAGAAACCCTTTTCAGATATGTTGATTTTCAAATATTTTTTCCCACTGCCTAGGGTGTCTTTTGTTAAGAGGCATTGTTGGGGCTTTGCCCAGTGGAAAGTAGCACATGTACATGTGATTATGAATATGGCTTCTAATGAAAGTGAGAGAAGGGGGATGTATTATCTCCTGAACATAAACAAGCCTCATAGCTGTTGTGCATGCCATTGTCTGTGGTGGGCTTGTGCTTGTTGTTGTGGAGATCTGCTTCCCCTGATTGGGCCAGATGATGCCATTTTGATATCGCTTGTAATTTAAGGGGTGCTATTGTCCAGCCTTGCTTCTGCAAATGCTTTATGAGTGTGGCTAGGTCTTCTGGGAGGCCCTCATTAGAGTCACCCCTTAGTCCAATGTCAGCTAGACAGTGTCAACATTAAGCTGTTTTTGAAGGAACATTTGCTGAGGTCCTGGCAGTAATGGAATTATTTTTTAGGTATTGGCACTGAGTAAAATCTATTGGCAAAGTCAATATATCTTTTGGATATATCTTTTATTAGTGAGATGATGTTAAGAACCAGAGCTTTAATTGGCAAGATTTGTGTCCTAAGCATGATATAATTTATGGTTGATTGCCTCTTCATTGGTGTAGGCTTTACAAACTGGAAAAATTGAGTTATTTATAGTAGGTAAAATGACTCCCTCTTTGAGGAGATCTTGGATTGTAGCCAGAGATCCACAATACCTTGTTTCAGGTGATATTGTGGCATTTATCACCTTGTTGACGGGGGCAATTACTCAAGGGTCTCTTCTGGCATGGTCCACCAATGGAGCCAAGGATTCAATCTTATTGCAGGTGACTTGTTAAAGCAGCAATATCTATAGGGGAAAGTGAGGGAAAAGGTGTAACCTCTTGGGTTACCTTTGTAATAAGAATTGTTCAATAATCACAACTCCAGGAGGAGGGGTGTGAGACACTGGGCCCTTGATCTGCAAGATGAGGTCATGGGGGCCCTCCAGGAAAGGGGGTGGCTGTTTGGTCCTGGTAAGGCAGAAATGTGACTCTGATGTGAGTCCATTTCACATCTTACCAATATCTCCACCCTGTCCATAACCTCACTGAGAGTATGAGCCTTGCTGATAAGGATAAGGATGATCAAAGCTGCCTGGTAATTTTCTGTGTAAGAAAAATTTCCATGACTTGGTGTCAAAGGGGCATCCCACAGTGCTGGAGACAAACTCTGGATCTTTTTTTGTCTGAATGGTCAAAGAAATATCTTGCTCGTTGCATCATCTCTGCCTTCAGAAGTAAAAATTGAGCCTCAATCGTTGCTCATGGGCATGTACCTTAGTAGTATTACCCACTATGGACAGGTGTGTCTCTCTTTTTCTTATGTCAGCAGGGGAGGGACCCAGACTCTTTAGTAATTGGAGTCCTTGGCAATGCTTTTGTCACATCTCTTGGGGGGTAACTAAGAATTTGGACTCCTGTTGTATACCTTTAGCAGAAAGTTTGCCACCATTTCTCCCTCCTGCTGAACATAAGTTTTAAGAATGGTTTGAATTTCTAGTCTGATAAAATTTATGTTTTTCATTTCAGTATCCTGCACATTCGAGGCTAATTTGACCTTGTAGGTCATTACTGGAAAATTTCCATCCTTATTCTGATGCCTCTCTCTGCAGGGTATATCAATCAACCTCAGAGCAGTTAGGGTCTGCTGCTATCAACAGCACTGTGGCTAGATTATTGGGTAAGGCTCCAAGGTCACATGCTTGTAAGATGAACACTTTGGCAGATGATATGATGCAGCACTCAACAATGTCCGGGAATGTTGCATGAGGGTCTTACATTTCTTCAGTAAGGCAGAAACCTCATCAGGGATCTCAGGTGGAGCTGAAACAGTATACTCAGGTCCTATGCATTTGTACACGAGGTCCTTGGTCACCACAAGCGAAGAACTGAACCATCTATAACCCAGGGTATTCAGGGGCAGAAGGGCAACACAGCAATGAAAACAGCTCATAAGTATTGCAGACTCCTGTATCCTTTTAGCCAGTGAGCTGTCATGTTACTCATGTCAGAAGTTGCCCTACTGTATTTGCTCTGGCAAAGGAAATAATCCCTAAACTTGGAGACAGTACACTACCCTTGGACAAGTTCCAGCAGATATGGCTCAAACAGGATGAACAGTGGAGGCTCCCATCTCAATACACTGTCGAACTCAGCCCTCCCGGTAAGTTGGCAGAACAGTTAACAGCTGGCCACTGAGTCCTTTTCTCTGGGTCTCCTAAGGCACATAGACCTGGGAATGGCTCTCTTGTATTTTATGTGTGAGTCTTTATCTTTGCAGGAGGGTAGGTAATCAGTTTATACCAAATTTTCACTGGTTTCCCATAGTTCTACCCTTCTTTTGGGAGGAGCAATAGGGTTCTTTGTCCTCACTCTTGCTCTAAGAAAGTAGGTCATTGACTTAAATAACCTCCAAGGAGCCAGTCTGGGCCTTTCTGCTAGTCCCTGGGCCTTCAGTGGATGCACATTTTTGTGTGGGTTACTTAGGCAATGCATGGCAGACACAAAAGGTAGCTTGGCAAAGCAGTGCAAATGAATGCCAGCAAGCAGTGGAGACTTTCCAAATGGTGCTAGTCACTTGAGACCTAGCATAAGCCAAGAATTGTCTAAAGACATTCCTATTGGCCACTATTCATCAGCATCAAATTACTCTGCTTGCTTCATGAGTTGGTATGATTCCTATGTAGAAATTCTTGGGGTGATGAGAGGCAAACATAGACAGCCAGACAGCTGAGAATGCATGAAAGGACAACTTCACAGATCAAATGGTGTTGAAAGAGTGAGGGGAGAAGAAAGGAAAAAGCGGTGCCTTGGCTTTACCTAATCTAGACTCACACAAGGGTTAATGGAAGTGGGAAAGAACTTGGACCCAGGCTCTCACTTTTATTGCAGCTGAGAGGGGATGAGCGGAGTTTTCCTAATGTTGCAGGGGATTTGCAGCTTTAAACAAAATGTGGAAAGAAGCAGCTAGGATCATTTGAGGAATGTGAAGGCAACAGCTCTTATCACCCAGATCTTCTGAAGGTACATGGCTTGCTAGTTGTGGTCATGCCCAGGCCAGGGGTAACTGGGTTGTTCCCTTAAAAGAGGAAATTATGATTAGGGCAGATACAATGACAAAGTACCTAATATAATTTATTTTACTCCATTGCATGGTCCTGTGCAGAAGAGAGGTTGCCCTGGTGAATGTAGTTCATGCACTGGTTGTCCAGGGGGTGGTCCCCATTCCGTGTTGTTGGAAGAGCCCTCACACAGTGGAGAGAGAAGGAGATTTGGCAGAATCTGGAATGGGATGGGTATCCCTTGGCCTACTGAGGTCTCCATATATGAAAGAGAGGAAGGACAGGGATCACTCCTTATTCTACCATTGAAAAATGGGAGAAAGAGACAGTGACTGTATCCATTAAATACCATTGTAAGGGATGATTAATGTTAATGCATCATCAACATATTTTCGACTCTATCCAGATGAGCAAGAAGCAGAACTTTGTTCATTTTCTCTATCACTGAACCTCATTTCTATAGTGGATCCCATTTCCCCTTAATATCAGAGCCCTGTCTCAGGTTGATCTTATTGAGGTCCACTCTCCCTCCCATGCCAGGGTTTTCTGCAGCATCATGATAAGGAGTAGCAAGGGAGGGCCCTGTGTCCCAGCTGGTGTCTGCAAGTGAGGAAACCTGCTGGGAGTCATTTTCTTCCAGAGGGTACCTGCTCAGCATCAACTTCCCCTTTGTTCTTGATGAGTGGTTCAGCCTTATATCCACAGGTAAACTCCCAAACTCAGCTGTTAAGTCTCTAAGAGAAATCTCTGCAACTCTGTTGTTTTTAGTTTCCTCCATGGAAGATAGCAAGTTTTTCCATGACTAAGTCTCAACCATTGGAAAGCCTGATGGTGTCCTTGGCATGGCCACACCCATAACCTCTTACACTCTGCTACCCCTGCTCGGTGTTGGGGGAAGGATCCATGGGGCTGCTCCCTTCTTGGGGCCATGGATTTTCGTGGGGCCCAGGTCTCCCAGGGCAGAACTACATCAGCAGGCATAGGCTTTCCAAGAATGTTTCACACCCTCTCCGAACATGCTCCCTGTTTACTCTGCCCTTCCCCAGGTCTTCTCAGGGATAGGGGGAAAGTATCCCATATCACCACTGCTCCTGCCTTGGCATCAGTCTCATGCTCTGATTCTTGGGGACTTGTCTTTCTTCTAACAAAACTTTCACCCAAATATGTTTTTGATGGTATGTGATTTTGAATTTTATTTTAAACTGAAAGCTGAGTGCTGATGCTTTTATTTTTCGGTGTTTTGTAACAACTGATCACAGGCATCCTTGCTCCTATCTGAATCAGAAAAGTGTAATAATAAAAGTAACTCTGAAAAAAAATCTCAAAAGGCAATTTTATTTGATTGAATACATTTATGCAGATGCAAGGAAACAGGAAACCATTTTTATTTCTAGCAAAGAGGAAAACACATTTGAAACTCATTCATTTAGCAATGTTTTCCCCAGATGAAGAGGAGCTGGATCATGGAATGCAGAGAGGTATAGAGACAAGGAGGCCTGTGTATGAGGACATAAGGGATAGGTAAGGAGGGTCTTGGGAGATCCCTGGGGGTGGGGTAGGGTGGGATGAATGTGGTAAAATAAAGTGCTCTGAGTAGCATCCTTTTGATTTGTATCCTTGTGTGCTTAGAGTAATGATTTTTCTCTAATGATATACTGGATGTACTTCCTGCCCCTTTGAACAAGAAGGCAGAGACTAAACAATACAACAGCTACATATTGCAAAAATTAAATTACGCTAGTTTCTTCAAGAAGACTGAGGCATGTTTTCTCAGTGTGCAGGAAGAGTGCCTCTCAGGAGCTAAGTCTTCTTCTGTAGAGCCAATATGTATTATGTGTCACATCATGAGATACCATAATAGGGCCAGTGCCCCACATCCATGCAATTCCAGCAAACCAAGAGACCCAGCAAAGCCATACCACCTTGGCCAGCAACAGTGAGGAGGAGGATTTTTCTAAAATTGTGATAGCTAGGTCTTACTCTTATAAGCGTAGTCTTCATAAAATGCAAACGGGGCAGCACAAGATAGAAGAATGCATTTAAGGTCTACAGATGGGCAGGAGTTTCCCTAGGGCTGTCTTGAACTCCTTGTTCCTCAGTGTGTAGATGAGTGGGTTTAGGGTGGGGCTCATAGCTGTGTACAGCACTCCAGTCAGTTTGCTTCTCTCAGGGCTGTAGCTGGCAACAGGGCTTATGTAGGCACAGAACACAGCTGAGTAGTAGACAGAGACCACGATGAGGTGAGAGGAGCAGGTGGAGAAGGCCCTCCTCTTCCCCTCGGCTGAGCGGATGCGTAGGATGCTGGCAATGATGTAGCCATAGGACACGAGGGTGAGCAGGAAGTTGATGCCTCCATAGAAAGCATCAGACAAGACAGTCATGATGCTGCTCAAATGGGTGGAACTGCAGGAGAGCAGCAACAGTGGGGGAATCTCACAGAAAAAGTGAGTGATTACATTGGGGCCACAGAAGGACAGCTGTGCTAACAGAGCAGTGTTGATGGAGGAGTTCAGGGCACAGATGACCCAGACTGACATGGCCAGCACCAGACAGAGCTGGAGGCTCATCAGGCTCCCATAATGCAGCGGCTGGCAAATGGCCACGTAACGGTCAAAGGCCATGACTGTGAGCAGCAGTAGCTCAGAAGATCCAGACCAGACAAGGAAGAAGAGCTGGGCCATGCAACCCTCAAAGGAGATGGTGTTTTCCCCCCAGGCCAGGCCTACCAGCACCTTGGGCAGCACAGTGGAAGTGCACATGATGTCCATCATGGCCAGGTTGACCAAGAAAAAGTACATGGGGCTGTGGAGACCAGAGCTGCAGGTGACAACAGTGATGATCAGAGTGTTTCCCACAAGGGCCATGGTATAGAGGACAAAGAAGCAGCCGAGCAGTGGCAGCCGCAGTTGTGGGTGCTCTGAGAAGCCCTGCAGCATGAACGTTGTCACTAGTGTCTGGTTGGTCTTCCCCAGTTGTCCAGGCATGACTCCAGGGCACCCCACTCCATGTGGTCATCAGTGCTGGTCCCTCCCTCTGGAAATTCTGCAGAGGTGACATAAGTACTTCAGGCTCATGTTTCCTTGTGTGGCTATTTTAGGACCTACCTGCTGTCAGAAATGGAGGGAGTCAGCTCCTTTAATTGATGAAGATCCATTTGTTTCCTCAACCATCAATCACCTCAATGATTTTTTGAAAACCATCATCGCCTTTTCTTTTAATTTCCCCTTGAAAATCTTGGCATCTAGATTTGTATTCTGGGGGCACCTGCCCTGACCCTGACCTTCCTCTATGGTGAGGCCAAGAAGAACATTCCTTTTGGAGGGCTCTGTCGTCCTTCTCTCTCTCTCTCTGTCCTGTCCATGCCATCTGCAGTCATAGTCATGGAGATACCACATCCACCTCCTGCTGCCATGGTGAGACCTCCCTTCAGTGGGTCACCTCTGAGTCTCTATTCAGCATCTGACATTACCTGTGCATTTCAGACCCCTTCCTCAGTAGCTGCCCTTTTCATCTGATTTGGGGTGGGGATCTTCTTGCCTCTCCTTCTATGTGCATCATTCTTCACTGCTGTCTTTGGGTTTCTTTGCTCTCCCTCTGTTCTCTTAGTCCCATCCTCCCACTCTGGTAGCTGGTTCTGCCCACACTCTAGCATTTGTATATCTATCACTCCAGTTTATCTCCCTCTCATATTCCAGGCCTGTGAATCCCAAGCACTTCTGTGGTTTTCTACTTTGATGAACCACAGGGCCCTTCAAACCCAAACTCATCAATTTTGCTCCCTAATATATCCCTCTTGTGCTTGTTCTCTCAGTTATCTCCCCAACCTGGGTCCTCAGTTATCCACGTCTCAGGTACAGCTTCTTGGAAGCAAGGCCTCTCCTCTCTGGCTCATTGCCATATCTTTAGCTCCCAGCCATAGCAGCCACTGAAGAGACATTTGTTCATTCGACAAATGATAGTGTTTTACATCTTTCTCACCTCTTATCCAACTAGCCTCCAAGGACTGCAGATAAAATTTTCTAAAGATCTCTCAAAATGTCCCCATAGCTCATTCTTAGCTATTTATTTATATTATAGTTTTTGGCATCTCCAGAATGTCCAGCACATGGACCATTAACCAATCTAGAGACATGTTGCTCCATTAAATGTGTTTCCACGTATTTTAAAATATTGAAATCTTTCGGAATGATTGCTGAAAAAAAATTAGAAATCAACTGCAATATGATAACTAGAAAAATCCCAGCTATGTGGAAATTTAATGATAAATTTCTGTATAACATGCATCAAACAAGAAATACCAAGAAAAATTAGAAAATACTTTGATTTGAATGATTAAAAAACTACATGATATCGAACTTTGTCAGAAGATGACAAAGCAGGGATTGCCAAGAAATGTATATTTAAATTGTCACAATTAAATATATATTACAAGAGAGAGTGGAAATGTTCAAAAGCAGTAATGTAAGATTCTAATTTAAGATGGAACAAGCCAATTCAGTTGAAAACAAAGTTAGTAAAATGCAGGAAATCATAAAGGTAAGAGCAGAAATAAAAATGAACAGTAGAGAGTATGAACACATTTAAAAGAAGCTGGTGATATGGAAAGATGGACAATTTTATAATAACCTGGCAGAATAATTAAGACTAAAAAGGACAGAGAATGGCAATTACTGTTAAGAATGAAAGAGAGAATATAACTACAGGGCATAGAGACCTTAAAGGGATAATAAGGGAAGACTTTGATAATCTTCAAGCCAATAAATTTGAAAACATTGATGAAATACATAAATGCTTTGAAAAACGCAACTTACCAAAACCATTAAAAAAAACAGAGAAAATTTAAATCATATATATGCGTGTAAGAAATTGAATTTGTTCTAAAAATAATCTTCAGTTAGTTGGATACACTTGGGATTTTTAGTTAACATCTAATGAAGAAATAATATTAATATTGCAGCAATTCAGAAAATGATAGAGGAAAAACATTTCCCAACTAATTTTATGAGACCAGCACAAATAATAAAGCTCAAGAAGATATGCCTAGAAAAGATCGTTTAAACACAGACCTCTATTTAAAAATCTGTGAGAAATTGCTGAGGATAATTAATTAGTAGACACACCATTTCATGAATTGGATGATTAAATATTATTATGATGTCAAAAGTTTCAATTGATCTGTAGATTTAACACTATTTCAATCGTAATCCTAGCAGGCATTTTTAAAAACAGAGATTAAAAAGCTGATTCTAAAGAATTAATGGGAAAAGTTTTGGCAGGAGCCGGACGATCCTGCAGAGTCTGTGGGATTGTGGCGGCTGCGAGGGAGGCAGCTGGGACAGGAAGAGACTTCTGGAGAAGATGGCGGCTTAGTAAGACGCTCGGGTCTTAGTTCCTCCTCCAGAACAGCTACTAGGGGAGTAGAAACGATACAGAACAGCTCCAGGAGCCACAACAGAGATCAAGAAGACAGCGTACCCCATTCTGGAACAGCTGACTGGCTGGGAGAACCCGCTCTGGTGAGATCGCCGAGGGGCGCGGGCTTCCCCGGGCCGGGGCGGCAGGCAGCCGGAGTCCCTCCCTCCCTCCTTCCCGGGCTGGCTGGGAGAATTGGACAGGCGGTCCCCTCAAGCCGCGGCGGCTGGTGCCCCCCCAACGCGCGGCCCCCCGGACCAGCTGGGAGAATTGGATCGGAGATCCCCAGGCTGCAGAGAACGGTGACCGGGGTCCCTTCCAAACATGTGGCTTCCTGGTCCAGCTGGGAATGGTGCACTCCCCTGGGCCGCGGTGGCTGGTGCCCTCCTGCCACGCTTGGCATCCCGGGCTGGCTGGGAGATTCGGACGGGCACTCTCCCGGGCTGCAGCGGCCGTTGACACTCCTCGCATTCAGATCCCTGGGCCAGCTGGGAGATTCGGATTGGCACTCCTCCAAGCCGCTTCGGCTGGTGAACCTCCCCCATGGCGAGAGTTTTCCAAAGTTAAAGGACCCACAGCACCTTTTACTGGTGGGACCCGCAGACAAACGAGTGCCACGAGCGCCACCTACTGGGCAGGATAAGAAAAACAGAACCCAGAGATTTCACAGAAAAATCTTTCAACCTGTTGGGTCCAATACCCAGGAAAATCTGATTAAATGCCCAGACACCAGCAGAAGATAATGGATCACGCTCAGAAAATTGAAAATATGGCCCAGTCAAAGCAACAAACCAATAGTTCAAATGAGATACAGGAACTGAGACAACTAATGCCGAATATACGAACAGAAATGGAAAACCTCTTCAAAAACGAAATCGATAAATTGAGGGAGGACATGAAGAAGACATGGGCTGAACAAAAAGAAGAAATAGGAAAACTGAAAAAACAAATAACAGAACTTACGGAAGTGAACGACAAAGTAGAAAAGATGGAAAAAGCAATGGATACCTACAATGATAGATTTGAAGAGACAGAAGAGAGAATCTGAATTCCAAAAAGAAACAGAAACTATAGGGAAAAGAATGGAAAAATTTGAACAGGGTATCAGGGAACTCAAGGACAATATGAACTGCAAAAATATACGTGTTGTGGGTGTCCCAGAAGGAGAAGAGAAGGGAAAAGGAGGAGAAAAACTAATGGAAGAAATTATCACTAAAAATTTCCCAACCCTTATGACCTAAAATTACAGATCCAAGAAGTGCAACGCACCCCAAAGAGAATAGACCCAAATAGGCGTTCTCCAAGACACTTACTAGTTAGAATGTCAGAGGTCAAAGAGAAAGAGAGGATCTTGAAAGCAGCAAGAGAAAAACAATCCATCACATACAAGGGAAACCCAATAAGACTATGTGTAGATTTCTCAGCAGAAACCATGGAAGCTAGAAGACAGTGGGATGATATATTTAAATTACTAAAAGAGAAAAACTGCCAACCAAGACTCCTATATCCAGCAAAATTATCCTTCAAAAATGAGGGAGAAATTAAAACATTCTCAGACAAAAAGTCACTGAGAGAATTTGTGACCAAGAGACCAGCTCTGCAAGAAATACTAAAGGGAGCACTAGAGTCAGATACAAAAAGACAGAAGAGAGAGGTATGGAGAAGAGTGTAGAAAGAAGGAAAATCAGATATGATATATATAATACAAAAGGCAAAATGGCAGAGGAAAATATTATCCAAACAGTAATAACACTAAATGTTAATGGACTGAATTCCCCAATCAAAAGACATAGATTGGCAGAATGGATTAAAAAACAGGATCCTTCTATATGCTGTCTACAGGAAACACATCTTAGACCCAAAGATAAACATAGGTTGAAAGTGAAAAGTTGGGAAAAGATATTTCATGCAAATAACAACCAGAAAAGAGCAGGAGTGGCTACACTATTATCCAACAAATTAGACTTCAAATGTAAAGCAGTTAAAAGAGACAAAGAAGGACACTATATACTAATAAAAGGAACAATTAAACAAGAAGACATAACAATCATAAATATTTATGCACCGAACCAGAATGCCCCAAAATACGTGAGGAATACACTGCAAACACTGAAAAGGGAAATAGACACATATACCATAATAGTTGGAGACTTCAACTCACCACTCTCATCAATGGACAGAACATCTAGACCGAGGATCAACAAAGAAATAGAGAATCTGAATATTACTATAAATGAACTAGACTTAATAGACATTTATAGGACATTACATCCCACAACAGTAGGATACACCTTTTTCTCAAGTGCTCATGGATCATTCTCAAAGATAGACCATATGCTGGGTCACAAAGCAAGTCTTAACAAATTTAAAAAGATTGAAATCATACACAACACTTTCTCGGATCATAAAGGAATGAAGTTGGAAATCAATAATAGGCGGAGGGCCAGAAAATTCACAAATACGTGGAGGCTCAACAACACACTCCTAAACAACGAGTGGGTCAAAGAAGAAATTGCTAGAGAAATTAGCAAATACCTCGAGGTGAATGAAAATGAAAACACAACATATTAAAACTTATGGAATGCAGCAAAGGCAGTGCTAACAGGGAAATTTATTGCCCTAAATGCCTATATCAGAAAACAAGAAAAGGCAAAAATTCAGGAATTAACTGTCCACTTGGAAGAACTGGAGAAAGAACAGCAAACTAATCCCAAAGCAAGCAAAAGGAAAGAAATAACAAAGATTAGAGCAGAAATAAATGAAATTGAAAACATGAAAACAATAGAGAAAATCAATAAGACCAGAAGTTGGTTCTATGAGAAAATCAATAAGATTGATGGGCCCTTATCAAGATTGACAAAAAGAAGAAGAGAGAGGATGCAAATAAATAAGATCAGAAATGGAATAGGAGACATAACTACTGACCTCACAGAAATAAAGGAGGTAATAACAGGATACTATGAACAACTTTAGGCTAATAAATACAACAATTTAGATGAAATGGATGGGTTCCTGCAAAGACATGAACAACCAACTTTGACTCAAGAAGAAATAGATGACCTCAACAAACCAATCACAAGTAAAGAAATTGAATCAGTCATTCAAAAGCTTCCTAAAAAGAAAAGTCCAGGACCAGACAGCTTCACATGTGAATTCTATCAAACATTCCAGGAAGAATTAGTACCAACTCTCCTCAAACTCTTCAAAATAATTAAAGTGGAGGGAAAACTACATAATTCATTCTATGAAGCCAACATCACCCTCATACCAAAACCAGGCAAAGATATTACAAAAAAAGAAAACTACAGACCAATCTCTCTAATGAATATAGATGCAAAAATCCTCAATAAAATTCTAGCAAATCGAATCCAACAACACATTAAAAGAATTATACATCATGACCAAGTAGGATTCATCCCAGGTATGCAAGGATGGTTCAACATAAGAAAATCACTTAATGTAATACACCACATCAACAAATCAAAGCAGAAAAATCACATGATCATCTCAATTGATGCAGAGAAGGCATTTGACAAGATTCAACATCCTTTCCTGTTGAAAACACTTCAAAGGATAGGAATACAATGGAACTTCCTTAAAATGATAGAGGGAATATATGAAAAACCCACAGCTAACATCATCCTCAATGGGGAAAAATTGAAAACATTCCCCCTAAGATCAGGAACAAGACAAGGATGTCCATTTTCACCACTATTATTCAACATTGTGTTGGAGGTTCTAGCCAGAGCAATTAGACAAGAAAAAGAAATACAAAGCATCAAAACTGGAAAGGAAGAAGTAAAACTATCACTGTTTGCAGACGATATGATACTATACGTAGAAAACCCAGAAAAATCCACAACAAAACTACTAGAGCTAATAAATGAGTACAGCAAAGTAGCAGGTTACAAGATCAACATTCAAAAATCTGTAGCATTTCTATACACTAGTAATGAAGAAGCTGAGGGGGAAATCAAGAAACGAATCCGATTTACAATTGCAACTAAAAGAATAAAATACCTAGGAATAAATTTAACTAAAGAGACAAAAAACCTATATAAAGAAAGCTACAAAAAACTGCTAAAAGAAATCACAGAAGACCTAAATAGATGGAAGGGCATACCGTGTTCATGGATTGGAAGACTAAATATAGTTAAGATGTCAATCCTACCTAAATTGATTTACAGATTCAATGCAATACCAATCAAAATCCCAACGACTTATTTTTCAGAAATAGAAAAACCAATAAGCAAATTTATCTGGAAGGGCAGGGTGCCCCAAATTGCTAAAAACATCTTGAGGAAAAAAAACAAAGCTGGAGGTCTCGCGATGCCTGACTTTAAGGCATATTATGAAGCCACAGTGGTCAAAACAGCATGGTATTGGCATAAAGATAGATATATCGACCAATGGAATCGAATAGAGTGCTCAGATATAGACCCTCTCATCTATGGACATTTGATCTTTGATAAGGCAGTCAAGCCAACTCACCTGGGACAGAACAGTCTCTTCAATAAATGGTGCCTAGAGAACTGGATATCCATATGCAAAAGAATGAAAGAAGACCCATATATCACACCCTATACAAAAGTTAACTCAAAATGGATCAAAGATCTAAACATTAGGTCTAAGACCATAAAACAGTTAGAGGAAAATGTAGGGAGATATCTTATGAAACTTACAATTGGAGGCGGTTTTATGGACCTTACACCTAAAGCAAGAGCACTGAAGAAGGAAATAAATAAATGGGAACTCCTCAAAATTAAACACTTTTGTGCATCAAAGAACTTCATCAAGAAAGTAGAAAGACAGCCTACACAATGGGTGACAGTATTTGGAAACGACATATCAGATAAAGGTCTAGTATCCAGAATTTATAAAGAGATTGTTCAACTCAACAACAAAAAGACAGCCAACCCAATTACAAAATGGGAAAAAGACTTGAACAGACACCTACCAGAAGAGGAAATACAAATGGCCAAAAGGCACATGAAGAGATGCTCAATGTTCCTGGCCATTAGAGAAATGCAAATCAAAACCACAATGAGATATCATCTCACACCCACCGGAATGGCCATTATCAACAAAACAGAAAATGACAAGTGCTGGAGAGGATGTGGAGAAAGAGGCACACTAATCCACTGTTGGTGGGAATGTCAAATGGTGCAACCACTGTGGAATGCAGTTTGGCGGTTCCTCAAAAAGCTGAATATAGAACTGCCATACGACCCAGCAATACCATTGCTGGGAATCTACTCAAAGGAATTATGGGCAAAAACTCAAACAGACATTTGCACACCAATGTTTATAGCAGTGTTATTTACAATTGCAAAGAGATGGAAACAGCCAAAATGTTCATCAACAGACGAGTGGCTAAACAAACTGTGGTATATACATACGATGGAATATTATGCAGCTTTAAGGCAGGATAAACTTATGAAGCATGTAATAACATGGATGGACCTAGAGAACATTATGCTGAGTGAGTCTAGCCAAAAACTAAAGGACAAATACTGTATGGTTCTACTGATGTGAATGGACTTTCGAGAATAAACTTGGAATATGTCATTGGTAACAGAGTCCAGCAGGAGTTAGAAACAGGGTAAGATAATGGGTAATTGGAGCTGAAGGGATACAGACTGTGCAACAGGACTAGATATAAAAACTCAAAAATGGACAGCACAATAATACCTAATTGTAAAGTAATCATGTTAAAACACTGAATGAAGCTGCATCTGAACTATAGTTTTTTTTTTTGTCTGTCTGTTTGTTTGTCTTTTTTTTACTATTATTATTATTTTTATTTTTTTCTCTATATTAACATTATATATCTTTTTCTATTGTTTTGCTAGTTCTTTTCCTAAATCGATGCAAATATACTAAGAAATGATGATCATGCATCTATGTGATGATGTTAAGAATTACTGATTGCATATGTAGAATGGAATGATTTCTAAATGTTGTGTTAATTTCTTTTTTTTCTTTAATTAAAAAAAAAAAGCTGATTCTAAAATTGATACAGAAACACAAAGGACCTACATTAGAGAAAACAGTTTGAAGAGAAGAACCCATTTAGAGGTTATACAGCACCTGGCCTCAGAACCACAATGATGAATGCTACAATAATCACAACAATTTCATTTTTGCTTGAGAATAGACAAATCAATGAAACAATAATTGTCCTCAAATAGCCTCCCATCTCTATAGTCAAGGGATTATTGTGACGATGTGCCAAAAAATTCAGTTGCAAAATAAAGTCTTTTAAAAAAATTATGTTGGTGGAACTGAATATGCCAATGAAAAAAAAAAACTTGGACTGCTACCTTCCACCATACGTTGATATTGGCAATTGATTAGCCATAGGCCTGAGGAGAAAAGGTAAAATTAAAAAGTTTCTGAAAGCAAACATAAGATAATATTTTTGCCATCTGGAAGGCAAAATTTCTTAGATGGGGCCCAAAAGCATTAATAATAAAAGTCTCACTGACAGGTCAGTGTTCCCTGCATTCGTTCACTGTGAGAGTTGAGTGCAGGTCACCAGGGTGGGAGACAGGGACCATGGGGAATTAATGCATAATGTGGTGTTTCTGTTTAAGGTAAAGGGAGATTATAGTACAGGGTGGTGGAGGAGGGACCACAATATTATCAGTGTGATGAATCCCACTGCTCTGGAGGGGTTGAGATGGAAAGATTTATGTTATGTATGGCTCTGCAAAGTTTTAGGAAATGAAAGACTGAGAGATTAATCTATAATGATAATGCAATGCAGTGCATGCTACTGGAAGAGATCTATGAATGGAGGCACACAGGCTCAAAAGGACATTATTGGGATATAAGAAAAAAATGGAATATAGATTATTAAACTTTATATCAACATTAAATTTCTTAAAATTGATGACTGTGCTTAAGTTGATTACATGAGTTAATCTACTTGTTAATAAGAAATGTAGATGTATTCAAGAGGTATGATGTCTGCAACCTCCTCTCTACTGTTCACAAAATACGTGTATATATATATATATATATATATATATAGATAGATAGATAGATAGATAGATAGATAAATGGATAGAATGACACAGTAAGTGTGGCAAGATAAAATTGGTAGATTTGGGTATCTGGAGAGGTCGGGGTATGTTGAAATTCTCTGTAAGATGTTGGTATAGTTTTTGCACATGTCTTCAAAGTTTCAAATCATTTCATCATAAAAAGTAAAAAAAAAAACCCATAGGTTGTACAACAGAAAGAGTGAGCCCTAATGCAAACTACTGGTTTTAAGTAAAATATATATCAATATTGGTTCACCAATTGTAACAAATGTTCTACATCAATACCGGATGCCATAATAGGGGAAACTTCGTGGTTGACAGTGGAGGGAGGGTGTATGGGAATGCTCTGTACTTTTGTACAATTTCCTGAGACCTACATCTACTAAAAAAAATAGAGTCTATGACAAAAAGTTATATAACAACACTGAAAAATAGTAAGTCAGTAATCATCAGGGGCCTGCACCCTGGCCTTAGCAAAGACAACTGATATATCTCTCTAGAGGCTGGATCCAAGGCACATATTTTTTTATCTCTTTCCTTCAGATCCATGAGCTGACATGCAGTAGGAATGAATCATGTCCCTCCCCACCCCACACCCTGGCAGAGGGGGCCTGGGACCACCCAAAGCTGTGGGGTTCCTTCCATGCATTCAGGATGCTGCTGCACTCCTTGTCCTGCTTGGAAGTCAGAGTGAGCTCTAACGTGTTCCTCTGGAGAAGAAAGTAAGTGGTCGAGGCTGCAGCTCCTGTGAGAGGCCATGGGAGAGTCCAGGAATTCAACAGAATTTTCATGACTGGCCTGGAGCAGCCCCACAAGGCAGCGAGTGAGGACAGGACCTCAGAGAGGACAGCGGCACAGCTGTAAGAGCTGAAGGTCTGTCGGGACCCAGGCTGCCTTGGGTCCACCACTACGGCCACAGCCTCCCCTGGCTCCCTGGACATTGTGAGCCTTGATGCACGCTGGATACACTGGGGGAAGGGTCACCTGTCTACAGCCCTCGTATCATGTTCTTGCCCCACTTTATTATCTCTCTCAATATCTGACTTTTAAGGGTAAATGTCAACAATATTAGATCATCCTTATCTAAATGCTAATTCTACGATAGACACAGCCCTGCTAGACTTAATAGAACTGAATTAATATTTTGCCTTCATTAAATCTGAAGTCTTTTTTCTACTCTTGAATGTTGATCTGTTGATCACATAGCTGAGTGAGAGGACCTCAGAGTCTTCTCATGTCATGAATGCAGTTCTTAGGTTCTTCAAATTTGTGTTATTGGCAAGGTCATTGAGTGAGTAAACAAGGATAAAGACAGTGGAGATGAATAAATTCAGCAATCATAAAAAAAGTTTGCAATGACACCTTTTATACAACAGAGCATGAAACCAAATATTTTCTACAATAATCTTATCTTCGATCGTTTGTTTTTCATGCAAGTGTGTTAATTTATCTCGATAAAGTGTTAATTTATTTAGAATATGTTGCCATTGCAAAATTTTGTCAACAACCATATTGAGTTACTAGAACTAAGAAAATTCCACTCTTACTGTGAAATAAGTATATTATAAGCTCCATATTTCTGCTTATAATCCAGAGGAAGGGGTGATAATCCTTCACTCACCTTTTCACCTTCCAGTGACCTTGGTGGGCTCTTTGGGAAAGTGGCTTTGGTCCATGGTAGGAGCTGCAGGGACCATGGACACCTCCCCCTGTGAAGTGAGTCTCTAGCCCTCTTGCTTGTATGTCTGAGCTGGGATTTAACTGGGCTTCAAGTCTACCTCTGTTTTTCCAAGACCAGGTTCAGGTGTTTGTCCTGGGGGAGGCAAACTCCAAGGGAAATCTCTTGGGGCAATTAAACATGGCTCTATGGTTCATGACCAAAGCTGTCTGTACATTAGGTGCTGAAGATAGAGTTGGGCAATTTAAGCCTCAACTTCTAAGGGCAAGAGCAGCTCAGCATTGAAGCCAATTTTTCTAGCAGTACTTTCCTCAATATTTGCCTTCAAAGCATCATTATTATATTTTCAGGTGTTCCTGTGTAGAATTCACTAAGCTTTAAACCAATTCAGTTAAGACCATTTTGTTTTAGCTTTGTATTCTACTAATTATACATCTTTTAAGACTTGCAGCAATGCAGGGACATCTGTGGCATATTTTTTTGTCTTAATGTATTTTATTACTTTTCCTACATTTATGAAATGCAAGGAGCAAAGCAACGAGTTGCTTAAATTCCCTTGTGTTCCTTTAGTACTTTTTCTTATTTTTACATTTTATAACATTATAGATCACATTTATAAACTTGATAACTTTCTGGATTTTAATTCAAATTGCATAACTGTTTGCACAATGCATATGCTTTGATCAGTTAAGCATGCTATTCACCCTTTCCCATTTTTATAAGGACTGTAAATCAATCATGTTGTAGCATATTCAGTATTAAAATCCAAGATTATAATTGTGATAATTATTCACACCCATGTAACTACTGCTCAGTGAACACACAGAACAGCTCTCTCACCCCAGAGTGCTTTCGTGTGTCCTTTTGTCATAAATTTTGTGCCTTCCTCTGCCCTCTGACCCCAAATCACTAATCTTTTTCTAAAACATTTTATTAGTTTTACTTCTTCTGGGATTTCCTGTGAATGGAATCATGCAGTATATAGTCTTTTGGTTCAGCTATTATAAAATTTAAAATAACATTGGAGTTTTTAATCCATGTTTTGTTTTTATTGGCAGTTTTCTCATTTCTGTTTCTCAGTATCAGTTCACTGTGTGGGTAAATTAAACAGGCAGGAAGTGTCTGAATCACTACTCTATAACTCCTTGGGGCAAAAGAATCCCACTGTACAGCATTCAGGGAACAGTGGGAGAAAGAGGCTAGAATATTACAGTAAGGAACAGTAAGTTGGTCACTTTGCCTAGTGGCTCCTGCCCTCAACCCCCACTCTCATGGCAGGACACAGTGGGGTCCAGTCCCTGGTTAGCTCCCTAGTGACAGAAAGGGGCCCAAAAATCCTCTTCCCAAAGACCAGGGTGAGCCATGAAGTCAGTGATCGTGGGTTTTAATGAACAACTTTGGATCCCTGGGGACCTGGCCCTGAGGCTGGCCATTGTTGCAACCCCCTTATTAGAGGCCACAGTGGAGGGACTTACAGACACTGCTGCCTCAGGGATATGAGGGGTGGTTAGCTGAAGCGGTGCATTTGTCAGGCCAAGAAAGCCATGGAAGAAGCACTTGGCATGCTTCTGATCACCTTCCAGGGGACTTTGGAGCCAGTCTGTGTCACCTTCTTGGATCCCTGGCCCTGTCTCAGGCAGGAAAATTTCCCTCTGTGTTCCCCTCCTCTAGAACTTATCTTGTAGGCAAAATCAGCTTGAGACATTGACACTAAGTTGGCAGTCAATCTTTGGCAAAGGCTTGCTGGCTTCAAACAGCCAGAAGAGGCATGTCTGTCTTCTAGGAAACAGAGGGGGACACCAAACTCCTGTGCACAGGGGAACTCCACAACAACTAAACAGCAGAAGTAAAAGGAAGACACTGGGCCAGAAAGACAGGGAAAACCCGGCACTCTGCATTTGCCTTGGGGGACGTTCTTGACGGGAGAGCTGAAGCACAAGGAAATCTTTGTCTTATCGCCAGCTGGTAATGCAATCAAGAGAATCAGCTCAGGGAATAATTCCAAGAGCTAACATTTTAAAATATTAAATATACAGAATGTAACAAAACTATTCAAAAGAACCGAAACAAGCAGGAAATTATGTCCCGTGGACAAGAAAAGGATACAAATCCAGAAAACACCAACAATGAGACCATCATGTGGACACCAAAGACTTAAGAAAAATAAACTTAATGCCCATGGGGAAGATGGGAAATACCGAGAAAGAAACAAAGGATATCAGGGAAACAGTATCAGGATCTTAGTAAAGAGATAGAAAATTATGCTTTCCCTTTAAGGCCAGAAACAAGACAAGAATGCTCGCTGTTATCACATCAACATTGTGCTGTACACTTTCCCAGAGAAATTAGGCAACTACAGTTCACTGTGTAGTGCAGTTTCATGGATTAAAAAAAAATGTATTGTTAACATATGCACAGCCCAACATTTCCTTTCTTATCAGATATATTTTGGTGCTGTTCATTACATTCAGTATGACTCTGGTAGGGTGGGCTTGAGAAATGTTCCCTGGTTTAGTCCTTAAAGACTAGGATTTTCTATATCAGAGAAATTGTGGGTTTGCCGAACAATCACCCATAAGACAGATCCCCATTCACCACCCCATCATCACCATTTTGCATTGGAATATTTCTTACAAATGATCAGAGCACATTTTTCTATTCACACTTTAATTAAAGCCAATGGTTTAACGTCATATTCAGACACATAGTTCAGTCCTGTTAGCTGCATTCATGACTCTGTGCTACCATCACCACCATCCATTACCAATCACTGCCATCGTTCCAGAGATGAGCCCTGTGCATTTTAAGCCTTAACTTTCCATTCCCTTATCCTCCCACCATGCCCTGATCACTTATTCTGACTTGGTGGCTTTGTTCATTCTAATAATTTCACGTCAGTGAGAGCATGCAACAGTTGTATTTTTCTCTCTGGTCTGTTTTACTTCAGCATGATGTTGTATGTCTCTGCACTTCATTCCTTTTATAGCTGAATAATGCTCCATCGTGTGTATTTGCCACATTTTAGCATCCATTCGCTGGTTGATGCTCCCACAGTGGGACTTCAGCCTGCTCCACATTGTGCTGGGAAAGGCAAGGTTGAGGAGTTACCAAGGGCAGCAGAAAGGTTGCCCGTATGTTTTTCAGGCATTTTTTTTTTCACTTTGCAGGTTCCTAGTTACGGCAACTATTTACCAATTTTCCTGAGTGTTGTGAAAGATGGTGTTCTAGTTTGTTAGCTGCCAGAATGTAATACACCAGTAGCAGAGTGGCTTTTTTAAAAGGGGAATTTAATAAGTTGCTAGTGTTCAGTTCTAAGCCCATAAAATGTCCCAATTAAAGCCAGGCCATAAAAATGTACAAATTCAGGCATCACCAAGAGGTTACCTGCACTCAGGAAAGGTTGATGAAATTCCGGGTTTCTCTCTCAGCTGGAAAGGCACATGGGAAACATGGCGATGTCTGCTAGCTTCCTCTCCAGACTTCTTGTTTTATGAAGCTCCCCCAGGAATGTTTTCTTTCTTCATCTCCAAAGGTCTCTGGCTGCGTGTGCTGTGGTAACTCTTATGGGTGGCTACGTCATCATTCTGAAGCTTTCTCCAAAATGCTCTTTCTCTTTTAAAGGATTCCAGTAAACTAATCAAGACCCACCTAGAATGAGTGGAGTCAGATCTCTCTCTCATCCAAGGTTAATACTCCCAGTTGGGTGAGTCTCATCTCCACGGAAATAATCTAATCAAAAGATTCAGACCTACACTGTTGAATAGGTATTAAAGAAATGCTTTCTCCCACAAGATTGATTAGGATTAAAAATGACTTTTCTAAGGTACAAAAATCCTTTCAAACTGGTGCATATGGCTATGGCAGTTTTTGCTAGTTATTAAGAGATTCTGTGTGTGGGGAGGTACTATTCCCTGGAGCCTCTTAAATCACCATCTTGTTAAGCCCAGTTCTGTTCTTTTAATTTCTGAGAAGTTTTACATTGTATAGACATGCCACAATTTGTCTATTCATGCACTAATTGGGGCACTCTTGTATTACTTTCTATTTCTCACACCTAAAGCATCTGTGTACATTTTTATACATGTGTTTGTATAGCTGTGCTTTTGTTTCCCTTGGGTCAATACCAACTAGTATAATGGCTGCATCTTGTAGTAGCTGTACCTTTAACTTTATAAGAACCCTCCAACATGATTTCCAAAGTGATTCTACCATTTCATATTCTGACCAGCAATATAGGAGAGTTCCATTCCCTCAATATCCCTGGCAACACTTGGTATGGTTGGTGTTTTCAATTTTATTCATTATAATTGGTATATAATGGTATTTCATTTTGTTTTTAAGTTGCATTCACTAATGATTAATAATGTTGAAATTCATTTAACATGCTTATTTGCTATCTATATATATCTTTGGTGCAGTGTCCTTTGAGTTTATGGTTCTTTTATTGCATTTTGAGAGTTTCGCATGTTTTCTGGATACAAGTCCTTCATAAAAAATAAGCTTTGCAAATATTTTCTAACTCCTGATTATCTTTTCATTTTCTTCTGCAAAGAAGTTTTCAATTTTTACAGAGCCCACCTTATCAATTTGTTCTTCGATGATTTGTTGACTTTATGCCCTAGATAAGAAATCATGATTTACCTCAAGGATGCAAGCATTTTCTACTGTGTTTTTTCTATGGTGCTGTTGTATAGGGTTGACTTTTATGTTCAGGAATATGATCCATTTCAAGTAAAATTTTGTATATGGTGTGAGGTAGAAGTTGAGGTTTATTTTTTTGCATCTGGCTATTCTGTTGTTCCAGCACAATTTGTTGAAATACTAACATGTCTTCATTGTATTGAATTTACAACTTTTTCATTAATCAATTGAACATATATGTGTGGGTCTATTGTTAGGCTTTGTATTTTTTTCCATTGACCTATATATTTACCCTTTTGCCAATACAACCCTTTCTTGATGGCTAGCATTAATATAAGTATTGAAATCAGATAGGTTCACTAGCTTTTCCAAAAGTGTTTAGAGGAATCTAGTCCCTTTGCTTTTCCATATACAGTTTTAAACAAATTTGTCAGTTTCTCTTTTTAAAAAAACTCCTGAGATTTACATTCTGATCACATTCAGTCTTTAGATTAATTTGTGAAAAATGAATTTTTAGCAATTTAAAGTTTTCCAAGCTGTTACTCAGTTCTTTTATTTAGGATTGTTTTCATTTTTCTCAAAATTTTATATCCTAGAGCATACAGATTCTGCACATATTTTGTAGGATTTATACTTAAATATATGCTTAAATTTATACTTAAGATTTATACAGTATCATTTTCAGTGGTAATTTAAGCATTATTTTAAGTGTTTACTTTCTAATAGTTTTGTTGTAAGTATACAAAAATTCAATTGATTTATGTATAAGGACTATGTATGTACATGAGAATTTATTAAGCATATTTATTAATTTTAGCAGCACTTTTCAGATTCCTCAGATTTCTGTACATAGATAATCATGTTTTCCTTAGGATGAAACAGTTTTATTACTTACAGCTCAATATATATGACTTTTGTCCTTTTTTGCACTGGTTAAGACTTCCAATTTGTTGTAGAATAGCAGGGATGGGAGGGACTATATTTACCTAATTTGCCATCTTGGAATTTATCCAATCTTTCAATGTAAAATATAATGTTAGCATTAAGTTTATTCTGAATATCTTATAGGCAAGGAAGTCTAAAATATACTTAACATTTTTGTTCTTCTTGTACGTTGAATGCTGTCAAGTAATTTTTCCACGTTTATTCAGATTATCTTATATTTTTTCTCTTTTCAGTCTCTTGCTATTGTGAATTATATTGATTAATTTTAAGAGAGTGAACCAGCCTTGCATTCCCAGCAGTAAACCCAAATTGACACAATGTTTTATCCTTTCTAGATTGTATATGCTAGTATTTTGTTGAGGGTGTTGGTTTGCAACTTGGTTTCCTTGTAATGTTTTTGTCTGATTTGGGTGTCAGAAAAACATTGGCCTTATCAAGCCATTCAGGAATGTTTTTGCCTCTTCTCTCCTCAGGAAGTGATTTGTAGAATTGCCCCAAAATGCCCTGTGTTCCCCTGTTCAGCTATCCCTTCCCCGTAATTCATGGCAATGACTGAACTTTTTATGCTCTTTGTTGCTTTTACCAGGTGTCCTGCAGTTGGAATCATACCGTAAGAGCTTTTACAAACTGATTTTTTCATTTAGCAATACAATTTTTTCCTCCATGTCTTTTCATGGTTTGTTAACTCATTTCTATTTTGGACAATATTTCATTGCATGGATGTGTCACCATTTTTTAGCATTCACCTTTTGAAGGCCATCTTGATTTCTTCTTGTATTTAGAAAGTATAAAACGCTGTCATGGGGTGCATGGATGATTTCAGTGATAGAATGCCCACCTTCCATGCAGGAGACCCAGGCTTGAATCCTGGACCACGCACCTCCCAAAAACGCTGTTATGAACATTCATATGCAGGTTTTTATGTGGACATAAGCTTTCACCGCTTTTGGGTAAAAACCGTACAGCACAATTGCTAGATCATATCATAAACACACACTTAGTTTTCTAATAACCTGCCAGTCTGTCTTCCAAAGTGGCTGTATCATTTAGAACTCCCACCATCAATGAATGCGGCTTTTGCTCCACACCATCTCTACGTGGAGTTCCTTTAACATTTCCCCATTTTGAGGAAGATATTTCTAGAAAGCCTCACTGATTACGATTGATTGTGTGCTGTCCCATGGTTCCTGGGGGCTACCCCAGGTGTCTACGTAGCTGGAAGGTCCAGTGTCCAGTGTTAATTATGGTATTATGGCCAATTGATGAAATACCGGGAAATGGATTCCATCAAAATCAACAAGATTTCTGGAAGAAATAGAGGAATTTTATTTGGAAGCAAAAGTATTTTGGAATAAGACAAGGTAGTTATCAGAGTACCATCATAAGTACCATCTCTGAGATCTAAAGCCTGATTTCCCAGCATGATTTTTGGAAATGAGAGACTGTTGATCCACAAATGCTTTCTGGAAATAAAGCAGTGAATTCAAAACAGTATGATAAATATAAGAAAGGAAAGGATTGAAAGGGTTTGGATAAGCCCATAATACCTTCTCCCCATGATCCAAAATTCAACCAGTCAAATGGATTCTAAACCGTGGAAGCCCCAAGTTCTTGCAGAATCTGAATCTTCTCTGTTATATCCTGAATGTTTTGTTTAATTTTGACTAATTGATTTGCGTAAAGATAGCACTGGTCCCCTAAGAGGGCACATGGCCCTACCTGAGCATGAGTATATCCAGAGCCCTATAGATTGCCAGTCAACCTTCACCAGGCTATCCATCTTGAGCTGTAAATTCTCTAATGCCTTAATGGTATTAGTAACAGTGTTGGCCATAGTTTCAGACCTATTTCAGAAGTTTTTCCTCTAGTTGAGAAATTTGATGAAACCTAATTATACTCCTCAGAAATGCCCAGCCTATACTAGGCATTTCAATTAATGGGATGCATGGTTATGGCTAAAATGATGAAGGATCCAAGTTTGGCTACACTTTTTGTTCCTAACTGGTCTCTCTTCTCTAGGTCAGGGAGTAAGGCTGGCATTGTATAAGTACCACCCCAAGCTGGTGGCATTCCTTACACGTAGGAAGAAATAGCCTGTGCCAGGCAGAGTGGGAGTTAAAGTACTACCCTTAATTCAGGGGTTTCGTTTGAGATTCTTCACCTCCAGATATGGAGAAGTTTGCCTTTTTATAGGAAGAGTTTGTCAACTGATGGACTCTAGTGGAGTGTAAATAATGGTCATTACAGTGTGGTTGATATAATGAGCTGTTGGAATGGTTATAAATTAGGGAAGTACTGTTAGGGATTTGTGTCCAAGTGAGGCTTGAGAATTTGTCTAGATAGATAGTATGATTGTCAGAGATAAAGACAAGTATAAGGTTGCATTCCAATGCCTCAAAAAGTTTCCAGTGGTAGAAAAGATGATTTCATTTATCTCAAAATCATGTGCCAAATACATCACCATCAGAATCTTTTTTAGGTTTGCATTGCATAGAGGATATCATACAATGAAAGGGAGACCACATTTTTCTTGGCTCCACCCTCTCCACACATCCGGGCAACACCAGGGCCCTCTGCCGTCTCCAGGGCAAACACTCAACCCCCTCAGAGCTATGTGGTGACAGCAAGGCCTTATTTATTTGCAATCATGACACACCTCATGTGTTCTTGGGTTGTAGCATTATTTAGAAGAGGCCTGCAATTATTCTAATTTTATAGCAAGTATTTTTGATTGTTTAGTGGCCTTTGTATTTTTTGAGTTCGAGAACACAGTCTAGTTAAGTTTGTCAACTCAATAATAAAGACTTTGTCAGTCAAGTCTGTGCCTTTTTACTAAATTAGCAATATTGGTCTTTGGTCCATTGATAAACATAAGAGTAAAGGAAATTCTAGCTCCAGGTTCATCTAAAGATTGTTCAGAGTGTTCAGGAAATATTTTTTCTATTCTCTTGAAAATCAAAGTCAGATTGGTGTTTACTTTGCTTACAGACTTGGACCTTGCCCTAATCAAATTCTTCAGGGAAAGACCTTATAAATGCATCTATCAATTGCGGAGATAGGATTTTAGCTCAGTCTAGAGCAAAGTGAGCTCTTTTAATGGTTATATTTTTGGGTAATTGTTATTTTCTATTCTAATCCAATTGGGGGCTCTCTGGACTAGACTAACATATGAATGCATTGCTGTAGATTGGGCAGGCAGGTTGATAGGCTTGAATTAAGATGCAAAATTCTTCAGCCCAATTTTAGTTTTTGGTGTATTGGAGTGGCTAGAGGGAAGTACCTGAAACTAACTGTATTCCTGTAGCCTTGATTCTTAAGGATGATTGTATAACTATATAGATTTTATAATGTGACCGTCTGATTGTGAAAACCTTGTGTCTGATTCTCCTTTTATTCAGGGTATGGACAGATAAGTAAATAATAGGGGGGAGGGATAAGGGGTAAAAAAATTGGGTAGATTGAAATATTAGTGGTCAATGAGAGGGAAGGGTAAGAGTTATGGAATGTATGAGTGTTTTCTTTTTTGTTTTTATTTCTTTTTCTAGAGTGATGCAAATGTCCTAAAAATGATCATGGTGATGAATACACAACTATATGATGATATTATGAGCTATTGTTTGTATACTTTGGGTGGACTGTATGTATGTGAAGATATCTCAATGAAAATATTTTAAAAAAAGCAATTCTGACTCCAGGATCATCTAAAGATAGTCCAGAGTGTTCAGGATATGTTTCTTTTTTCATTTTTAAATGGTTTAATTCACACATCATACAATCTATCCTAAATAAGAAATCAGTGGTTCCTGGTATCACCACATAGACATGTCTTTGCTATCACAACCTATATGAGGCTATTTCCATTTCTTCTATGAAGATTCCCATACCCCACCCCCATATCCCTCCCTTATTAACATTTAGATTTGGCATATTGCCTATGTTACATTCAATGGACACATATTCCAATGTTACTGTTAATTATAGACCCAGTATGCATTGATTATATTCTTTCCTGTGTACCATCCCATTTTCAACACCTTGCAATATTGATATTCATTTGTTCTCTCTCATGCAAAAACATTCTGATATATGGACATTTAATCATCATGATTGTCCACTCTGATATCGCTAAGTTATACCATCTCAGTCTTTACCTTCTAGCTTTTCTTCTGGTGTCATCCATGCCCCCAGCCTTCCTCCCTCAACCATACTCACACTCAGCTTTTTTCAGTGTACTTACAATATTGTGCGACCATCAGATAGTGTTGTGCTATCCATTTCTGGGTCTTTACGATCAGTCCTATTGAACATTCTGTACTCCTTCAGCATCAAACACCCAATCTCTACCTTCTTTATATCTCCTGATAACCTGTGTTCTAAACATCAACTCTCAAAGTTCACTCACTAATGTTAGTTCATAGTAGAGACCATACAGTATTTGTCCTTTTATTTCTAGCTAGTGTCACTCAACATGATGTCCCCAAGGTCCATCCATGCTGTTACATACTTCATGATTTTATTCTTTCTTACAGCTGTGTAATATTCCATTGGATGTATATACCACAGCTTATTTAGCCACTTGTTCATTGATGGACCCTTGGACTTTTTCTATCTCTTGGCAATCATGAATAATACTGGTATAAACATTGGAATGCAAATGTCTGTTTGTTTCCTTGCCTTCATTTACTCTGAATATAGGCCTAGAAAATGGGACTGCTGGGTCATATGACAATTCTAAACTTAGCATCTGAGGAGCCGCCAAATTGCATCAATCAAGATGATCATGTGCATTTTCCTCTTTAATGTATTGATGTGATGTATTACATTAGTTGATTTTCTTGGGTTGAACCATCCTTACGTACCTGGGATAAAACCCAATTGTTCACATGGTGTGTGATTCATTTAATGTGCTGCTGGATTCAATTTGCAAGTATTTTATTGAGGATTTTTGCATCTATATTCATTAACGAGATTGGTCTGTAATTTTCTTTTCTTGTGGTATCTTTACCTAGCTTCAGCATTAAACTGAAGTTGACATCATAGAATGACTTAGGTAGCCTTCCTTCATTTTCAATTTTCTTGAAGGGTTTAAGAAAGATTTGTACTAATTATTTCTTGAATATTTGGTAGAATTCACATATGAAGCCATCTGGTCCTGAACTTTTCTTTTGGAGGAGAATTTTGATGACTGATTCAATTATTTCTTATCGGTGTGTTGAGGTTTTCTATTTCTTTTTGTGTCAATATTGGTTGTTCATACTTTTCTGGGAAGTTGCCAATTTCATCTAACTTGTCTAGTTTGTTAGCATATGGCCTGTTTATAGTATGCTCTCATTAACTCCTTTTTATGCAGGGTCAGTGGTTATGTACCGCCTCCCATTTCTGATTTATTTGTATCCTCTGTATTTCTTTGTCAGCATAGCTAAGGTTCATCTATTTTATTGACTTTCTCAGAGGACCAACTTCCGGTTCTCTATTGTTTTCATTTTCTCAATTTCATTTATTTCTGCTATATTCTTTGTTATTTCTTTCCTTCTGTTTTCTTTGAGGTTAGTTTGCTGTTCTTTCTCTACTTCCTCCACATGAGCAGTTAATTCATTGATTTTTGCTCTATCTTACGTTTTAATGTAGTCATTAAGGGAAATAACTTTCCCTGTCAGTATTACCTTTGATTATCCCATAAGTTTTGCTATGTTGTGTTCTCATTTTCTCTTGCCTCAAGATATTTACTGATTTCTCTTGTAATTTCTTCCTTAGCCCTCTGGTTGTTTAAGAGTGTGTTGTTTAGCCTTCATAAATTTGTGAATTTTGCAGGCTTCTTCCTGTTATTTATTTCAGACTTCATTCCATTATGATCCAAGAAAGTGTTTTGTATAATTTCAATAACCTTAAATTTATGGGTGTTTCAATATATGAAACACATCCTGGAGAATGATCCATGAGCACTTACTTGCAAGGAGTATCTTTTAGTTCACTTATTCTTGCTTCTGCCTCTTCAAATCTGCTGTTGTTCATTTCTAGTATATGTTTAATTTGATCTAAAATACCTTTCATTTCTATAAGCTGCTCTCTTTCTATTTATTCTTTCAAATTGTGCTTTATGCTTTTTAAGTGTATTTTTGATATGTTTTATCTCTTTAGCCAACTCATTGAAGTTACGTAGGAGGCTTGCTTGAACATCTTTGATTAGTTGTTCTAAATTCTGTGTTTCCTCTGACTTTTCAGTTTGGCCATTTGACTTGGCCATAACTTCGTCTTTGTGTGCTTTTTTATTTTTTGCTTGTTTCTTGGCATTTGATTATCTTTTTAAGGTGTTCCAGTTTTTCTAGCTGCTGGAATGCAATATGCCAGAAATGGAATGGCTTTTAAAAAGGGGAATTTAATAAGTTGCTAGTTTATAGTTCTAAGGCTGAAAAAATGTCCCCATTAAAACAAGTCTATAGAAATGTCCAATCTAAGGCATCCAGGGAAAGATACCTTGGTTCAAGAAGGCCGATGAAGTTCAGGGGTTTTCTCTCAAGTGAGAAGGCACATGGCAAATATGGTCAGGGTTTCTCTCTTATCTGGAAAGGCACGTGGCAAGCACAAAGTCATCTGCTAGCTTTTTCTCCTGGGTTCCTGCTTCATGAGGCACCTGGGGAGGCATTTTCCTTTTTATTTCCAAGGGTCACTGGCTGGTGGACTCTCTGCTTCTCATGGCTACATTGTTATGCTCTCTCAGAATCTCCTAGCTTTCTCTCTTGTTGTTCTCTTTTATAAGATTCCAGTAAACTAATTGAGACCCACCTGGAATGGGTGGATACATGTCTCCACCTAATCCAGTTTAACAACCACTTTTGATTGAGCCCCATCTCCAGGGAGATAATCTAATTAAAGTTTCAAACATACAGCAGTGAATAGGGATTAGAAGAAATGGCTGCCTTTACAAAATGGGATTAAAATTAGAACATGGCTTCTCTAGGGTACATCTATCCTTCCAAACTGGCACATAAGGTTATTTTGAAAGTAAATCCCTTTCACTCATCAAAGTGATTTGAAATCAATGAAGTGAGCAGATGCCAGCACAGTTACCTTCCCAGCTGACAGAGGTGTACTGGCTGCTGGCTGCCTTTCCTCTAAGAAGGTATCCTCTTCTCAGGTGTCTTAATTTGAACATTTTCATGGCCTTAGAATTGTAACTTGTAACTTAATAAATCCCCTTTACAAAAGCCAATTCATTTCTGTATATTGCATTCCAGTAGCTTTAACAAACCAAAACAATTGCAAGTATTTTGTTGAGGATTTTTGCATCTATATTCATTATAGTGATTAGTCTGTAATCTTTTTGTAGTATCTTTCTCTGGCTTTGGTTTTAGGGTGATTTTTAACTTCATAGAATGAGGTAAGTAGCCTTCCTTTGTCTTTTATGTTTTGGAGGATTTTGAGCAGGATTGGTACCAATTTCTCTTGGAATTTTTGGTAGAATTCACCTATGACTGTGAAGTCGTCTGGCCTTGGAATTTTCTTTTTTGGGAAACTTTAATGACTGTTTCAATCACGTTACTTGTGATTGGTTTGTTGAGGTCTTCCATTTCTTCTAGAGCCATTTTAGGTAGTTGATGTATTTTTCCGGAAATTGTCCATATTATATATTTTTTTCTGAGTTGTTGGCTCATGGTATCCTCTTATGATCTCTTTTACTTCTGGAGGGTCAGTAGTAATGTCCCCCTGGCATTTCCGATTTTATTTATTTGCACCCTCTCTTTTTTTCCTGTGTTGGTATAGCTAAGAGTCTATCAGTATTACTGATTTTTCTCAAAGAATCAACTTCTCATTTTGTTAAGTCTCTATTTTGTTTTTCTTATTCTAAGTTCATTTCTTTCAGCTCTAATCTTTGTTATTTCTTTCCTTCTGTTTGCTTTGGGGTTACTTTGTTTCTTTTTCAAGTTCCTCCAGGTGTGCCATTAGGTCTTCAATTTTAGCTCTTTCATCTTTTTTCTCATTGACACCAGTATTTCCATCTACCCAATATATTTTAACCTTTATTTCCCCTATTTTTTTCCATACCCCTTACAACTCCCTTTTATTGATCACTAGTATTTGAATCTACTCAATTTTTTTTAACATTTGTTCCCCCTATTATTTTATTTTTAATCCGTGTGTTTTACTCATCTGCCCATACTGTAGGATAAAAGGAGCACCAGACACAAGGTTTTCACAATCACACAGTCATTTTGTGGAATCTATATCATTATATAATCATCTTAAAGAAACATTGGTACTGGAACACAGCTCTACAGTTTCAGGCACTTCCCTCTAGCCTCTCTGATACACCTTAAACTAAAAAGGGGGTATCTATATAATGTGTAAGAATAACCTCCAGAACAGCCTCTCAATTCTGCTGATATTTCTCAGCCACTGACACTTTATTTTCTCTCATTTGTCTCTTCCCCCTTTCAGTTGAGATGGTTTCTCTCAATCCCTTGATGCTAAGTCCCAGCTCATTCTAGGATTTCTGTCCCATATTGCCAGAGAGATTTACACCCCTGGGAGTCATGTCCCACATTAGTGAGGGAGGGCAGTGAGTTTGCTTGTCATATTAGCTGAGAGGGAGAGGCCACATCAGAGCAATAAGAAAGGTTCTCTGGGGGTGACTCTTAACCCCAATTTTTAAGTAAGCTTTGCCTATCCTTTGTGGGGATACATTCCATATGAACAGACCCCAAGATTGAGGGCTCAGGCTATTTGTTTAGTTGTCCCCACTGCTTGCAAGAATATCAGGAATTCTCCAAATGGGGAGGTTAAAAATTTCCCCTTTCTCACCATTCCCTCAAGGCAATTTTGAAAATTCTACTTTATTCACTGTTCAAATCACTCTGGGACTTTCCTATTATTTTTAATGAACTTAAGGCTGGAGTACTATTCATCTAGCAAGTATATACAATGCAATTGATTTATGTGTAGTGACTTTGCACTTGTGAACTTGTTAAACAGTTATTTATTTTTGTAGCTCTTTTTAAACTCCCCACTGTTCCCTACATAGACAATCATATTGTCTGTGGAGGGAAATAGTTTTATTTCTTACTGACCAACTTACATGCTTTTTGGGAGCCTTTTTGCACTGACTACAATTTCCAATTTGTTGTACAATAGCAGTAATGGACAGAATGTATTTACCTATTTTGTGATTTTGGAGGGAAATTATCCAATGTTTCAACATAAAACTTAATATTAGTTGTAGGTTTCTTGTAAATATCTTTTCAAGTGAGAAATTTCATAATATACTTAACATTTTTGTTATTCCTATTTGTTGAATATTGACAAGTAATTTCTCTGCATGTTTTTAGCTTCTTATCTTTTGTCTCTTTTTAATCTGTCAATATTATTATATTGAATTATATAGATTGATCTTAACAATCAATATTATTGTATTGTAAATTATAGTTGTAGTGTAAACCTAAATTGATATGATGGTTTATCCTTTCTAGATTATATATGTTAGTGTTTTGTCAAGGGTATTGGTCTGTTATTTTCTTCCCTTACAATGATTTTGTCTGTTTGTGTGTCCGGATGTTGGCTTTATCAAATCATTCATGAATGTTTCTGCCTCTCCTAGTCTCTGGAAGTGATTGGAATAATCGCCTTAAAAATGCCCTTGCTCCACAGATTCATTCATTCCTTTCCCATACTTTGTGGCAATGAGTGATCTTTTAACTTCTCCATATTTTTTCTTTAGCCAGAATGTCCTGTACTTGGAATCATCCAATATATTAGCTTTTACAAACTGGCTTCTTTCATTAGCAAATGCATTGTTCCCTCCATGTCTTTCCATGGTTCGTTACCTCACTTCTTTCTATTTCTGGACAATATTTCACTGTGTAAAGGTGCTATAGCCTTTCATCCATTCACCTTTTGAAAGCCATCTTGGTTTTTTCATGCTTTGGAAATTATAAAAAGCTGTTATAAGCATTCATGCGCAGGTTTTTCTGTGGACACAAGCTTTCACCACCTTTGGGTAAATGCCCAGGAGCACAATTGTTAGACCATATCATAAGCAAATGCTTAGCCTTCTAATAACTTGCCAGTCTGTCTTCCAAAAATGACTGTATCATCTTGAATTCCCACCAGAAATGAAGGAGTGTTCAATTATTCCACATCAGCTCCACATGGAGTTCCCTTAACATTTTCACCTTTGATGAAGATCTTTTGTAGAAAGCCTTACTGATGAAGGTTGTGTGCTGCACCTTGGCTCCAGAGGTCACCCCTGGTGTCCACATAGCTTAAAGGTCCAAAGTCATGTTCAACAGAGGAGGGAATATGTTCTGGTACTATGGCCAATGGAAGAAATACTGGGGAAATGGATTCCACCAAAGTCAGCAACAAGATTTCTGAAAGAAATGAGAGCAATATTATTTGAGGCAAAAGTATCTTCCAGTAAGACAAGATAATTTCAGAGGTTTTCTCCTGTTAGGCATTGTACTAGTCAGGGTTCTCTAGAGAAACAGAACAAACAGGAGATTTATAAAGTATATATGTAAATATGAGACTTATAAAGGTGTCTCATGCAGCCGTGGGGATCAGAGTCCAAAATCCATAAGGCAGGCTATGAAAATAGTGGTTCTGATGAAGTGTCTGCATAAACTCGACAGGAGAGACTCACTAGTTGAAGAAGCTGAAGAAGTCTCTCTTCTTCCTTAAAAGTCTCCAACTGATTGGAGTATCTAATTGGCGGGATGACGCCGTCATTGATCACAGGTGTAATTAGCCAGAGATGTATTCAACTGACTGATGATTTAATACACCAGCTGTTCTAGTTTGCTAGCTGCTGGAATGCAATATACCAGAAACAGAATGGCTTTTAAAAAGGGGAATTTAATAGGCTGCTAGTTTATAGTTCTAAGGCTGAGAAAATGTCCCAGTTAAAGCAACCCATAGAAATATCCAATCTAAGACATCCAGGGAAAGATACCTTGATCCAAGAAGGCTGATGAAGTTCAGGTTTCTTCTATCAAGTAGAAGGGCACATGGTGAACACAGAGTTTCTCTCTCATCTGGAAAGACATATGTTGAACACAGTCAGGGTTCCTCTCTCATGTGGAAGGGGACATGGCGAACACAGCATCATCTGCTAGCTTCTTGTCCTGGCTTCCTGTTTCATGAAGCTCCCTGTGAGGCATTTTCCTTCTTCATCTCCAAAGGTCGCTGACTGGTGGACTCTGCTTCTTGTGGCTATGTCGTTCTGTTTTGCTCTTTCTGAATCTCCTTCTTTCTCCAAAACGTTTCCTCTTTTATAGGACTCCAGTAACTAATGAAAACCCACCCAAATAAGTGGAGACATGCCTCGAACTAATCCAGTTTAACAACTATTCTTGATTAAATCACACCACCAGGGAGATGATCTAATTACAGTTTCAGACATACAATACTGAATAGGGATTAGAAAAAATGACTTCCTTTACAAAATGGGATTAGGATTAAAACATGGCTTTTCTAAGGTACATACATCATTTCAACCCAGCACACCAGCCATCTGTTTTATGAACTAGCCACAAAACATCCTTGCAGCAATGGTCAGGCCAGTACTTGCTGACCAGACAACTGGGCATCATCATTTTGCCACATGACCCAGAACCTAGCCATCGTAGGCATGCTAAGTGCAGTCTTTGAGATCAAAAGCCTGATTTAGCAACATGATTTTTGAAGTGAGAGACTGTTGATATATTTCCGTTATTCTGGAACTAAAACAATGAATTAAAGAGAGTATGATGGTTTGAAACTAATATGTACACCAGAAGAGCCAAGCTCTTTAACACTCATTCAGTCTTTCCGGGTGGGTTTTTTTTTTATCGTTTCCATGGTGATGTGTCCTACCCAATTGTGGGTAGCAACTTTTGATTATATAGTTTCCATGAAGATGTGTTTCCACCCTTTCAAGGTGGGATTGCTTACTGGGGCCCTTTCAGAGGGAACTATTTTGTAAAAAGCTCAGAACCAACAGCAACACAGCCAGAGACTCTTAGACAGGAAAGTAAATGCTCCCAGGGAAGCCACTGAAGAAGCTGGGAGAGAAATCTAGCAGATGTCACCATGTGCCTTTTCAGTTGACAAAGGTGTTCTGGTCCCATTGGCCTCTCTTGAATCAGGGTGTTTTTCCCTGGATGCCTTTCTTTGGACATTTCAATGCCCTGAGGACTATGAACATGCAACTTAATAAATTCTCCTTTTTAAAAGCCATTGCACTTCTGGTATATTGCATTCTGGCAGCTTCCAAACTAATACAGATAGTATGATAGATAAAAGGAAGGAAAAGATTGAAAGTGTTTGAAATATGTCCCTAATCCAGTCTCCCCAAGATCCAGGATCCAACCACCCAAATAGATTCTAACCCATGGGAGCCCATAATACTTGCATTATCTGAATGTTTTCTATCACTTCCTGAATGTTTTGTTTAATTTTGCCTGGGATTAATTTACATAACGTTAGCAGTGTTTACCTAAGAGGGAACATGTCCCTTTTTGATTAGCTGTGAGAATATCCAGTGCTCTATAGTTTTGATTAGGGTCTAATTTACAACTTGACTCCTTCCACACACTCTTCTCTTTGGAGTTTCCAATCCATGATATTTTAGTAAGTGCTTGGGTTTGCAAGGTGAGGAACTTGAGCCAATGAACAAAGCCCAACAATCTTCCAATATGTTCACTACATGCTTTCTATTGGCCATTCCATAAGAGATAAGGATTGCTACTTGCTGTTTCCAGAGCATTTTAAAATCATTTCCTACATCAAAGGCAGATCTGGTATCAGTGTATATGTTTGCTCTCAAGTCTTTAGATATTTAGCAAGCTCAGGTAAAGGCTATCAGTTTTGCCGGTTCTGTGGAATTTTCTTTAGGAAACTCCCAAGAACCTCTATTAAGGTAAATACTTCATATCCAATTTCACATCTGCTGTCCAGATTCAGGTTTTAAATATGACCTGTCAGCAAAGAAGATTAGATCTAGGCTTTCTATTGGGGTTCCCTTGAGTTTGGGGTTCCCTTGAGTTTGGGCCTTGGAGAAATAAAATTTTCAATAAAAGTTATGCAGACATGATCCTTTGTTCCTTCATCAGGAAGTGGGAGCGGAATGGTAGGATTTAAAGTGGGAGGTCTTATGAATGAGTGTGTGAGAGAATGTGAGTCTTGTAACAGAGATTTTGAGTCAAAGCAAAATTGGGGAAGCATTCCACAGAATGAAAAACAAAAAACAAAATTGATTCTGCATACCTATAGTTGTACTAAGTTCAAGAATTTGGCTGCTGCATCCACTGATTTGAGACAAGGTGGGTATGCTCATGCCACAGCAGGTAGTTGCATCCAATGGGCCTCTTGCCTCCTCCACTTCCTTGCATTAATACTCCTAAGGCATTTCCCTTCATTTCCTGGACAGGCAGTTGGAAAGGGAGCTCATTGCTAGGTAGAACAATGAGTTCTCATTGAACAAAGGCAGAGTTGTCTTTTAGGGCTTCCTTTGATTATGACAGGCTTTGGTCTGGTTTTGAGGTGGATCTTAATCCCCTTGACGGAGTACTTTATGAGAGGCTACAAGACAGATGAAACTCAGAGAGCTCAGAGAAGCTGAGAGAGAATGCCCAGAGACATTTGGAGTCAGCCATCGAAACCAGAAGCCAGATCAGAAGATATCATTGTGTGGCTTCCCATGTGACCGAGGTACCCTGGATGCAAGCAGCCTTTCCTCAAGAATGTATCTCCCTTTTGGGGCCTTTATTCAGACATATTCATGGCCTTGGAACTGTAACTTTGTAATCTAATAAATTCCTTTTGAAAAACCCAACCAATTTCTTGTATATTATATTCCATCAGCTTTAGCAAACTGAAATAAAAGGGTTCCTATGGGGGTCTAATAGAGTTTCCTATTTGGAGAGGATATATCTTAGATATGGGACTTCTTGCTGAAAAATTGGGATTTGTCCCTAAAGGCTTGTTAACACTTTAAGAATAGCTGTTGCAGTAAAGGCAGAGGGTCAATGTGAAATGTTAGTTTGTTAGGTGAAGATACAAGGAGATCGTCAATAAATTGTAGAAAAGTGGAGCCTAAGGGAAAGATTACACCTCCTAAGACATCTTTAAATTGACCCATTTAGAAGGGTCAGTGGAGGAGGGAAAGAGACTGGTTCTGGGGCGCTCACCTTTGTTTCTGCTAATTCAAGGGATTTGCAGCTTTAAACTATGTTATGGATAGAAGCATCTAGACAATTTGGGAAAGCCGAGGACAGCCATTGTCATTCAGACTGTATGGAGGTACACAGCTTGATCATTTTGGTTTATGCCCAGGGCACGTCTAATTGGGGTGAGTGGTCACTTAAAAGAGAACATTATGGCTAGGCCAGAAAAGTTAACAAAGTACCAAACATAGTTTACTTTACACCACTGCACTGTCCATTGCAGATGAGGGGTTGCAACATTGAGTCCCTGTTTATACACATGATTCCCAGGGAAAGGTCCCCATTCTGTGATGTTTGAAGGGCCCTAACACAGTGAAGAGAAGGGTTTTGGCTGCATATGGTGAGTGGGATGAGTATCCTTAGGACCATTGAGTTTTCCATGGGTGAAACAGGGGAAGGATTGGGTCTCATCTTTCTTCTTCTTCTACCTACTGAGTGGAAGTCTTTAGGAAATGGGAGAACAAGACAGAGACTATTTACCAATAAATCCCATTGTTGAAGATCATCAATATTCATTCACCATCTACAATATTTTAGTCTGAATCTAGGTGAGCAAGAAATAACATCATGAGATTGTGAGGACATTGCTTCACTTTTCAGGGTGTTGCTACATTTAATCCCATATGTGTTCAGAGGCTCAACTTGATTCCTCCATATCCTTCTGAGAAGAGCTCCATAAAGGCAGGGATGTACCATGTCCAGTTTTGGGTCTCCAGAGCCCATGATCCTGTCTGTCCTATACAAAGGGTGGAATAGTTTAAAAATTATGCTGCCACTATCAGTGGACCACTATATGGCTGTCACACCTTGTCTGAGGATCTGACTTTCTTAACAGGCTCTCCACCAAGAGTCTTAGCTGAGAAAATCATTGTTACTCCTCATTGTCCCATATAACATGTCCCACAGCCTGCATCTGGTGTTTCTTAAGTCAGTATGTGTTAACCTCTTCCCATGCATTCTCCTAAGAGCTAGAACTAACACGGTAGGCCATTCACAAATTATTATCTGTAACCATAGCCCTCCAGCTCACAGGACTCTTATGCCCCATTCCCAAGGTCTTCATGGGAATATTTCCCATCTTTCTGTAGACACCTAGAAGCTGCTTTTTGTGGGCACTTTTCCTTCTCTCTGGTTTAAACATAGTTCATTTTGGGAAGGAAGCTGTAGGTAGTTTCTACCTATCTAATTAATTTCTAAAGTGAATTAATACTTCAGGAATCAAGAACAGTATCTGAGAACTGAACAGTGAAAAGGCCTGCAAAGAGGTAAGAAATTCTTCACCTTGTTTATCTTCAGATTTTTAGCATGTGTTCATTAAAGGAAATGCAAGCAGCACATAAAAAGGATTCATAGACTTGAATAATTGATGGGGTAAATGTGGACTGGCAATGGGGCCAGGCTTCTCTATTGTCCACAGACAAGTCTTCTCCTCCTGGCTTAATGCACTTCCTTCCATCAAGGCTGCAGTGTGCTCAGTCTGGCTAAACAGATGTCAGTGGAAGCTATTGGCCATATGATGAATGAGAACATGACCTTGTGCCCTTGTTGCTCCTTTTTCTTTCTCTCTTCAAGATGATTGTGAAAAAAGCCTCCATGCTCTACAGAAATGGAGCAGAACAACATAGGAGCTTAACTATAACATTCCGCATGGGGTCACCCCACCAGTCCAAGTCTGCTTTCCTCCAGAGTTCCTTGGTATGGAAGAAAATTAAATTCTCATGTAGTTTGTGCCATAGAGAGTGGGCTTTACATAATATAAATTGAAACTGAATCTTAATCTACAGAACTGACGTGGATGACCCAGTCCCACTGGTATAGAGACAATTTTCAGAAACAGTATCCAGGGAAGACTTAAGGGACTCTAAGACCAGTGGAGCTCAAGAAAATTGGGCTAGCAGCTTGCCAGTTTTGTCAAATTGCATCTTCTGAGACAGTTAAATATGTGAACTTGCATCTCTGGGAAAGGCTGCTTTAGATTTTGGCATCATTAATGAAGGAAACCAGAGAAACCATGAATGTTTTCCCTGCTGAATTTTGAAATTGCCTGATTCTAGTGACTTTCATTTGTTCAATTTATCAGTTTTGGAATGGGAATGCCTATTCAGTGCTTATCCCACTATTTCATTTAAGAAGATTTGGAATTTTTTTATAGTTACGGAAGTGTACAGATGGAGAAGAATTTTACCTATTGATAGTTCACACCTAGAGACTCATCCATGAGGTACATAATTTAAAAGATGAGATTTAGGATTTTTAAACTGATAGTATTTACATGAGATCCTCTACTTAGAGCTGATATTGTAATGGGTTTAGATGTGGGGATGTACCGGGATGGGGTGAATGTAATCTGTTATGTGGTAGAGACATAAATTTGGGGGCAAGCATGAAGACAAATGTGTTGAATAATACCCCTCCGAGAAATATGTCCACTGGGAGCATGTGCAGGTGCTTTCTTTGTAATAGGCTCTTAGCTCATTTAACTAACTTATGGCTCTAATCTTGATCCAATACCTGGTTTTCTGTTTAAAAGAAATGTTGGGGAGATTTCAGATACAGACACAGAGTCAAGACAGAGGGATGGTGACCACATGGTGATGGAGGCAGAGATTGAAATGATGTCTCTGCAGGTGAAAGATCAGCAGGAGCCATCAACAGCTGGAAGATCCAAGGAAGAATTCTCTCCTAGACCCTTCAGCAGGAGTGGGATCTAGCCAATATAGTGCCTTTAGAATTCTAGCATCCAAAACAATAAGAGAATACATTTATGTTGGTTTAAGCTGTGTAGTTTTGGTAATTGTTGTAACTTAGAAATGAAACCACGGTACAAGATGCTCACTCAAGAAGTCAACAATGGCCACACCTATACCCTGGAGCACAGATTTACTTCCCCTTCCCATCCCAATGAACATAATCAGTGAATCCAAAGCCCTTCCCACATAAATCAGACCATGGTTGGGGCAAAATAGCCTATCTTATAAGCTGGATAACCCACATTTTCTGAAACATGGGTAAAAGTGTTCATTAAAATGGTTTAATAAGATCTTGCTGCAGTTGCAGACAGGGGCTTATTCTGATGGCTGATATCACTCACATTTACAATGTATATATGGACCATTTTATGTCAATCAACTGGGAGGCTGGGCAATGATGTGCCATAGGACAGATCTCCAGAGGAGAGCAATTAGGTGTAGGAGGTTCATAAGACAGGGAGCACCACTCTGGATAGAACTTATTCCACAAGTAAGGACTCCTGTTGCTGATGGTGATGTTTATCTGGGCCTGAAATTAAGATCCTGGTGACACAGACCACAACAGTTCCTGGTAAACAGCACTCCACAGGGAAGAACAAGGTGCTGTTTGAAGCTCAGAAGATGATGGAAGGCTTTGAGGGGAGGGAGCATTGGAGCTGGCTTTGAATGTAAGCTGATTATGAATTCAAACTGTTTGGAGGGGGATCTTGGAAAAATAGACAATTGCATGGGTAGTTCAAGTGCCTGAACGGGAGCAGTACATTGGTGGGGACAATATCTACAGGGCTACAGAGGCCCAGTACTGGTCCAGGTGGCCAGCCCTTTCAGCTGTAGCTTGTAGTGCATAGAAGTGGTGGTGACATCTAAGGAAGAAAGGACCAGGAGAAGCTTCAGGGGAAGTTCTAGGTATCAGCGTTCCCTGAGTGATTACCCATATCCTGGCACATTTCCCAGAATGCAAAAAAAAAAAGTGACTTTTAGGAACTACACATGATTCTGTAGACACAAGGTTTTCTGAGTGCTCACATCATAAGGTAACATGCTGGAGCCCGTTCAACACACCCATAGAGATCCAGCAAACCAACTGACCCAACAAAGCCACAGCATCTTGGTCAGCAGCCATAGCGGAGGATGATTTTTCTAAAATTGTGATAGCTAGGTCTTACTTCTATAAATATGGTCTATAGAAAATAAGCAAAGGGCAGCACAGGATACAAGAATGACATTTAATGTCTACAGAAGGAGAAGAGTTTCCCTAGGGCTGTCTTGAACTCCTTGTTCCTGAGTGTGTAGATGATTGGGTTTAGGGTGGGGTTCAGATTTGTGTACAGCACTCCGGCCAGTTTGCTTCTTTCAGGGTTATAGTTGGAGGCTGGACTGAGGTAGGAACAAAACACAGCTGAGTAGTAGACAGAGACCACAGTGAGGTGGGAGGAGCAGGTGGAGAAGGCCCTCTTCTTTCCTTCAGCTGAGCGCATGCGTAGGATGCTGGGAATGATGCAGCCATAGGACCAAGGGTGAGGAGAAAGTTGATGCCTCCATAGAATGCATCGGCCAACACTGTCATGATGCTGGTCACATGGGTGGAACTTCAGGAGAGCTGCAACAGTGGAGGAATCTCACGGAAGAAGTGAGTGACAACATTGGGGCCTCAGAAGGACAGACGTATCATCAGACCAGTGTGGATGGAGGCGTTCAGAGCACAGATGACCCAGACTGCCACAGCCAGTGCCAGGCAAAGCCACAGACTCATCAGGTTCCCATAATGCAGTGGCCAGCAGATGGCCACATAACGGTCATAGGCCATGACTGTGAGCAGAAGCAGTTCAGAAGTTAAAGACCAGAGAAGAAAAAAGGTCTGGGACATGCACCCCTTGAAAGAGATGGTATTTTCTTCCAAGGCCAAACCTGTCAGCACTGTGGGAAGTACAGAAGAAGTGCAGATGATGTCCATGGTGGCCAGATTGAACAGGAAAAAGTACATGGGGCTGTGGAGGCCAGAGCTGCAGGTGATGACAGTGATGATCAGAATATTTCCCACAAGGGCCAAGGTGTAGAGGAAGATGAATCAGACGAGCAGGGGCAGCCATAGCTGTGGGTAATTTGAGAAACCCTGCAGCAAGAACTCTGTCATCAGTGTCTAGTTGAACTTCTCCACCTGTCCTGGCATTAATTCTGGGCACCACTCCATGGAGTCATCAGTGTTGGACCCTCATTCTTGAAATTCTGCACAGGTGACATGACACTTCAGGATCATATTTCCTATACTGACTCCTTTAGAACCCACTTTGTTCTCAGAAAGGGGAGGAGTCAAGCATCCTCTACAATGAGGCAAGGAAAATATTGCATGCAGAGAGCTGTCTGTCCCTTCTCTCTCTCTGTCCCCTCCATGCGGTGCTATCTGCTGACATGGCCATGGAGACACCATATCCACCTCCTGCTGCTACAGTGAGAACTTCCTTCAAAGGGTCATCTCTGAGCCTGTTTGCAGCAGCTGACATCACCCTGCCACTGAGACCCCTTCCTCAATTGCTGCACTTTTCAGCTATTTGGGGCTGTGGGCTCCTTTTATACATGATTCCTCATGGCTGGTCTTTGAGCATCTTTCCTCACCTCGCATTGTCTTGGTGCATCCTCCCACTCTGGTGGCTGGTTGTGCCCACACTTCACTATTTGCAGATCTATGACTCTAGGTGGTCTCCCTTCCAAACTATAGACCTGTGAACCCCAAGCACTACTTTTTCTTATCTGATGTGATGAACTACAGGCCCTTCAAACGCAACCTCACTACCATTGCCCCCTAATGTGTCTCTGCTGTTCTTGATCCTTCAACGCAGGTATCTCACTCACCTGGCCCCTTAACCATCCAACTCTAAAGTGTAGGCTTTGTTTGGGCAGGGCCTCACCTCTCTGGCTCACTACCAAATCTAGTGATTCCTGATGATAGTTGGCACTGAAAAGAAAGTTATTCATGAGTGAATGATAGTGTTTTATATCTTGCTTACCTCTCATCCAAACAGCCCCCCAAGGCCTGCAGGTAATATTTTCTAATGATCTCTCACAAATGTACCCATAACTTATTTTCAGCTATTTAATTCTGTAAGATTTTTGTCATGTCCAGTTTCTTGCTCCAACACCCTCCCTGTTTATTCTCCACTGAAGCCGGGGTGAACATCCTAAAAGAAACCCTAATACTGGTGTTCCTGTCCTTTAAACTGACCAATGTCACCCCAAATCTTCATTTAATTTGAATGCTACTACTTGTTGTAGAAGGTTCTCCTGAGAGGGCCCTGGTGCCTCTTGCAGGGTTTCTTGGTGCAGACACCCGTACTCAACCTTAGCTACTAACTCATTATCCCTGAATGGGCCACTTGGGTCCAGAGTGAATAAACACAGAGAAACAGTTCAGACTTCTTCCCTTCCATCACAGTAGTAGATGGAATTCTTCATCTTATAACCAACTGTAAATTTCTCACCTTTGCATTGGTGAAAATGGAGTCACAGCAAAAACCCTGGCCAAGAAAATCTAGGAAATGCAGTAACATAAAATGGGCCATGATTCCTTCTGTTTTAGAGCAAATGGAACTTTAATGACCTAGATACATGTATGGTTTCAGTATATTTTAAAACATTGAAATCTTTTCAGCAATCTTGCCGACAACAATAAATTAGAAATCAAAAGCAATATGAAAGCTAGAAAAAGCAAAGCAATATGGAAAATAATGTAAAATTTCTAAATAACACATACATCAAAGAAAAAGTATCAAAAATTTAGAAAATGTATTGAATTGCATGATTAATAATCCACAGCATATTAAATTGTGTGGGAAGCAGAAAAAGCAGTCATTGGTGAGCAATTTGTAGACTTAAATTATATTTTAATTCAATATATATTAGAATAGAGAATGAAAAGGTTTAAAATCAGTCATCTTAAATTTCTAGTTTAAGAAGCAACAAGCCAAGCCAATTAAATACAAAGTCAGTGAAAAACAGTAAACAATAAAGGTAAAGCAGAAATCAATGAAATAAAAGCAAATAGCAGAGTATAAAACAAATTTAAAAGTAACCAGTAATATGGAATGTTGGACAATTTTATAATAGCCTAGCAGAACTAATTAAGAATAAAAAGGAGAGAAAATATTAATTACCATTAGCAAGAATGAAACGGAGAATTTAAGTACAGGTCATAATAGAACTTAAAATAATAATAAGGGTTATCTCTGGATTTGAGAGATTGTTTTATATATGTCTAACCTGGTATTTAGAGATCAGAATGAAGTTGATTTGGTTGGGATTAAGGTAATTCAGAATATAACTGGTAAGGAAGACATTGTCTATATTTTAGAACCTCATCTACTCTCTGAGACCAAGAGAAGATAGGTTTACTTTGGCCAGAACCCCAATTTTCAGTAGCATATAATCTAACTCAATCTGTCTGAATAGCTCACTTAAACAATCCAAATACAGGGAGCCCAGAATAAGAATAGGGCTTTCAATCCTCTATATCTTAATGTGATGCCTGGATTCATCTCAGAGTATATTAAGCATATAATCAAAAAGTATTGGCAGGTTGGACCGTGGTGGCTCAGCAGGCAGAGTTCTCACCTGCCATGCTGGAGACCCGGGTTTGGTTCCCGGTGCCTGCCCATGCAAAACAAACAAACAAACAAAGAAAAAAAACAGTCTCTTGAGGGATAGGATAAAAAATATGTAACTATTAAACTTTGCCACTGGGGAAACCCCTGATATTGTGTTAAACATTAGGGACACCCAAATCAATAGGCCAAGCCCTTGATCTTGAGGTTTGCTCTTGTGAAGCTTACGTATGTAGTAGAGAAGCTTAACCTACTTATGGGTATGCCTAAGAGTTGCTTCCAGAGGGCCTCTTTTGTTGCTCATATGTGGCCTCTCTCTCTCTAAGTCAACGCTGCAAGTGAAAACATTGCCCACCCCCCTACATGGGCCATTACATCCAAGGGTGAAAATCTCCATGGCGGTTGGGAGATGACTCCCAGGGACGAGTCTGGCCCTGGCACCATGGAATCAACAATTCCATCCTTACAAAAATGGGGAAAAGAAGTGTAGCAAATAAGGTATCAGTGGCTGAGAGAGTTCAAATAGATTCAAGAGGCTACTCTGTATGTCACTCTTATGCAAGCTTCAGTTAGACATTGCTACCTAACATAACTTGCCAAACTCCAACCAAAAGCATTCCTGTCAATCCTAAAGAACACCTAAGGCATTATATAAGATTCTACAAAGGTTCCATGCACTAGGGCAACTTTTCAGAACTCTCCAATCTCCAGATGGGTCCCCGGAATAGATACGTCCAGAAACACAGAGGGGCCAGCTTCTCCAGAACATCAACTAGTCCCATCCCACTATTCCATACTATCAACAGCTTCATCTGACATGAAAAAGTTACAATAGGCATAGCCAAAATACCCCTAAAAATGAGAGAAAAATTAAAAATGATGGTAGAGTTATACAGAGAAGATAGGGTTTAACAAATGAGTACAATTGCTGAATCATTATATTGATATTTCTTTTAGTCTCTAGTGTCTTAGAGTAGCTTAAAGTAAAAACCTAAAATTGTGGAATTGTAACTCATATCAAACTCTGAAATCTGTTCTACAATTAACGGTTGTGATGGGCTTTGAAATTTATTGCTTTTTTTGTATATATGTCATTTTTCACAAAAAAGAAAAAATACACATTTCTTCTAGCCCCCAGTGATTTGGAGTAACTATAAGGAAAACTCTGAAATAGTGGAATGGTAACCTATAACAAACTCTAAAATCTGTTCTATAACTACTTGTTGAAGTGTACTTTGAAAATCTTGCTTTTTCTTTCTTTTCTTTGTATTTATGTTATATTCAACAATAAAAACATTTAAAATATGTTTTAAAAATGGTAATAAGAGAATTTCATGTTAATCATTAAGCTAATGAATTTGAAAACTTTGATGAAATGCATAAATTCTTCAAGAAACACAAATTACTAAAACCATCCAAAAAGAAATAGAAAAAATCTAAATAATTTATAAGGGTGTAAGACATTGAATTCATAGTAAATATAATCTTCATTTAAATCATTACATTTGGGATTTTTGGCTCACATTTAATGAAGAAATAATGTTGATATTGCACAAAATCAGAATACAATGAAGGAGAAAGTTTTTCTAAATCATTTTCTAAGACCAACACAAGTAAGTAAAATTTGGATGATGTGGCAAGAAAAGATAATTTAAACACAGATGTCTAATAAAAATCCATGATAAATTGTTGAGAGAAATTAAATAATTGATCCACTTTAATGAATTGGAAGAGACTATTATTATGAAGTTAGTCCTCTATTAATTGATCTGTTGAATTAATGCAATCATAATCATATTCCTAGCAGACATTTTTAAAACTGAAATTGAAAACCTAATTCTAAAATTGATATAGAAATACAAAGGACCGATAATTGAGAAAACAGTTTTGAAGAGAAAAAGACATTGCAAAATTTTGCAGTACCTGTTCTCAGCACTACAATGATCAAAGTGACAATTTCATTTTTGCATAAGGATAGAAAAATAAATCAATGAAATAGAATAAATGTCCAAAACTAGACCCATACATCTTAGTCAAGTGATTTTTGTGGTGATGTGCCAAAATATTCAATGGCAATAGGAAAGTACATTCAACAAATTATGTGGAGAAATGAATATGCATAAAGAAATAAAAATCAAAGTTTGATTGCTACTGCACACCATACATCAATATTGATAATTGATTAGTCATAGCCTGATGAGAAACTATAACATTAGAAAGCTTCTGTAAGCAAACATAAGAAAATTTCTTTGACATCTGTTAGGCAGAATTTCTTAAACAAAATTTCTTAGGTCACAAAATTTCTTAGGATTCATTTATCAATGAATCCATAATACAAGATGCTTTGATACATCAACCTGCATAAAATTAAAATATTCTGCTCATCAAAAGACACTATTAAAAATGAATAGGGATACCACAGTCTGAGAGGAGGTATTCACAGCACTTATAGGTGAGAAAGAACTCACATAAGGACTATGAAAAACTTTCCAACTGAAAAATATAAAGTCAAAAATATAAAATCAATACAAAATGAAGGAATGATGTTTAGAGACCCTTCACAAACCACGATTTGAAGGTGGCCAATAATTGTGTCAAAAAGTTCTCAACAATATTAATTATCAGGAAAATACAAAAAAAACCTTGCCAATGAAGGATTCTTTATGTGACAAAACCATCTTTCAAAAATGAGGGAGAAATTAAGATATTCCCAGGTCAAGGAAACCTGAGAGCTTTTGTCACCACTAAACTGACCGTACAGGAAATGTTAAAAGAATGTCTGCAGGTTGAAAGCAAAGGACAATAGAAAACTGACTGAAGTCACGCAAAGGTATAAATATCTCAGTAAAGATAATGGCAAGTTCATGTAAATACCAGTACCATTGCATGTTGATTTGTAAATCCACTATTTACTGCCTGCAGGATCTGAACAGCAGATGCATGTGTAATGATAAATAAAGGATTTGGACTCATAAGGTATAAATATTTAATTTGAAATGAGAACTACACAAAGGTGGGGGATATACAGGTATAAAGCATACTTTATGAATGCTATGGAACTGTTAATTTGGTATAGAAACAAATGAGAGTGCTATATATTTAGAATGTTACGCTTAAGCCCCATGATAACAATAAAGCAAATTTTGGAAATATGAAATGCAAAGAGATGAAAAGTAGAGTGCAAAGGTTACTAGGAAAGGGAGGTAGGGGCAATGGGGAATTAATGTATAATGGGTGCAGGTCTCTATTTGGGGTGAAGGGAAAGATATAGCAAAGGGTGGTGGTGAAGGTATCACAGTATGGTAGTGTGATTAATCCCACCGCCTTGAAGGGGTTGGGATGGGAAGATTTATGTTGTGTAATGTGCCTGGAAAATTTTAAAAATGAAAAAAGAAAGTAAAGAGATATTGAATATGACATGGATCATGTGATATTGGAAGAGATCTAAGAATGGAGGTAAAGGGCTCAAAAGGATATTACTGAATTAGAAAAAATAGAGTATAGATGGTAAATTTTATATGACATTAATTTCTTGATCTTGATAACTGCTATTGATTTCATTAGTGGAAATACTTGTCATAAGAAACATACATTTATTCAAGCAGTATGATGTATGCAACCCGCTCTTACATATTCAGCACAGAAAGGTAGATGATTGATATATAGATAGATCAATGATAGCTTATAGATAGGATCACACAGAGAAGGTGGGAAAATGTTAAAATTGGTGGAGCTGGATGTCTGGGGACATTGAGGTATGTCGAATTTCTATATAAGGGTTTGATTTGTTTTTGCATAGGTACTGTAACTAAAATTATTTCAAAATAAAAGTTAAAAAAGCATAGAGCTTTACACACAAAAAGTGAACCCTAATACATAGAATGGCCTTCACTTAGTAATAAAACATCAATATTAGTTCATCAATTGTGACAAATATTTCACATTAATACAAAACGCTACAATGGTGGAAACTATATCGTGGACGGGGAGAGAGAGTATTTGGGAACGCTCTTTCTGTGCAATTTTCCTGTAACCCACAACTGCCTTGACAAATAAAGTCTATGAAAATAATTTAAAGAACACTGAAAAAACAATAGATCAGTCATCAGATGATTGCACATACTGGCCTTAGCAAAGACTACTGGTATACCTTTCTAGAGTCTGGAACCAAGGAACACATTTTTTATCTCTTTCTTCCAGAGCCAGTGCCTGACATGGGAATAAATCATGTGCCTCCCCACCCTACACCGTGCAGAGGGGGCCTGGGACCACCCAAAGCTGTGGGGCTCCTTCCAAGCATTCAGGATGCTGCTGTACTCCTTGTCCTGCTTGGAAGACAGAGTGAGCTCTAATGTGCTCCTCTGGAGAAGACTGTGAGTGGTCGAGGCTGCAGCTCCTGTGAGAGGCCATGGGAGAGTCTAGGAATTTGACAGTGTTTCCATGACTGGCCTGGAGCAGCCCCATAAGGCAGCGAGTGAGAACAGGACCTCAGAGAGGACAGCGGCACAGCTGTAAGAGCTGAAGGTCTGTCAGGGCCCAGGCTGCCTTTGGTTCACCACTGTGGCCACAGCCTCCCCCTGGCCCCCGGACATTGTGAGCCTTGATGTATGCTGGGTACACTGAGGGAAGGGTCACCTGTCTACAGCCCTCGTTTCATGTTCTTGCCTCACTTTATTCAATTTTCTCTATTTTAAGGATGCATGACAAAAAAATTTATTTGACCTTATCTAAGTGCTGAATCCATCATAGACACAGCACTGCCAGACCTAATATGACTGGATTAATATTTTACTTTCATTAAATCCGAAGCTCTTTTTCTATGCTTGAATATGGATCTGTAGACTTGGGGTAAGAGGTTGGGGTCTGTTAACAATTTCACAAATTCTCCCTGGAGGCCATGGCTGAGTGGAAGACCCTAAGTCTTCTCTAGTCATGGACATGGTTCTTAGATTCCTAAACTTTGTGTTACTGAGAAGACAATTGAAACAGTAAACATGGTATTAAAGCACAAAATAATAGGAATAAACTTGGTGACCATGAAAAAAAAAGCTTTGTCATTATGCCCTTTATATAATAGAGTATGAAACCAAATGTTTTCTTTAGTAAGCTTATCTTTAGTCATGTGTTTTTCATATAAACTTGAAGTGTTAATTTATCCGGAATATGTTGCCATTAGAAAAATTGTGTAAACTCCATATTTAGTTTCCTACAGCTGTGAAAAATTCCATTCCTACTGTGAAATAATTATTTTATAAGCTCCATATTTCAGCTTAAAAGCCAGAGGAGGAGGTGACAATGCCTCACTCACCTTTTCACACTCTGGGGACCTTGGTGGACACTCTGGGAAAGTGGCTTCAGTCCATAGTAGGTGCTGCAGGGACCATGGACTGTGAACACCTTCCCCTGTGAAGTGAGTCTCTAGTTCTCTTGCCTGTATCTCTGTGCTGGGATTTCACTGGCCTTCAAGTTTACCTGTTTTCTCCTGACCAGGGAAGGTGTTTGCTCTAGGGAAGCATAGCCTAAGGGAAATCTCTCAGAGGCAATTAAACTTGGTTCATGACCAGCGTTTTCTGGAAATTAGGTGCTGAGGATAGAGTTGGGGCAATCTGAATCTCCATTTAAGGGCAAGAGTATCCCAGCACACAGCCAATTTATCGAGCAGTACTTCCCTCAATATTTGCTTTGAAAGCATCACCATTATATTTTCAGGTGTTTCTGATAGAAAAATCGACTAACCTTTAACCCAGTTAGGCTCTTCTGTCTTTACTTTGTATTCTAGTAATTATACATCTTTTTAGACTTACACACAGCAATGCAAGCTTATCCATAGAGTATTTTTGAATTCTTTTTTTGTATCTTAAACATTGAAGCAATGGAAACAGTTGCTTAACATTTCTTTTAAGTGCTCCTTTGACACTTGTGTTTTATTTTTGAATTTTTAAATCTTTCTAGATAAAATGTTCAGAGTTCATCTTTTCTGATTTTAATAAAGATTACATAACTCTATGCAGAATACATATGTTTTAATGAGATCTGCACATATTCCACTTTAACATTCAGTGGGGACTTTTAAATAAATTTTATGGATGAATATTTAACATCAAAATCCACGATTATAATTGTGATGATTGAAACCGTGTAACTTCTCCTTCAATCAAATCAGAGAACAGCCACATCACTGCAGAGTGTTTTCTTATGTCTTTTTGTAGCCAGTTTTGTCCCATCCTTTGCTCTCTATCTCCAAATCACTGATTACATATCTAAAACTTTATTTTAGCTTTGCCCGTTTTGGGATTTCCTGCAAATGAAATCATGCTGGGTATATTCTTTTAGTTCAGTTTTAAGAACTAAAAGCAATACTGATGTCCTTCATCCATGTTGTTATATGTTACTTTTTTTTTTTCATATTTGTTGCAGAGTAGTATTTCATTGATCACCCAACCAGGTGCGGGAAAAGCCACCCACAGTCGTGGTGTCTGGCAGACCTACCAGTGCTGTGTATCCCTCACACTGCTCAGCCCCCCAGTCCACCTGGCAGAGACCCACCAGCTGCCGGCTGCCCTTGGTGGAGCAGCCCCCCTGCTGAGCATGCCGCCTTCCAGTCACTCCTGCCAGGAGGGGCGGGGCTAAGGGAGGAGGAGACTCGATTGCGCCATCTGCTGGGCAGATAAGTGCGTGTGGACTGCACCAGATAGGGAGGGGAGAGCTTGAGGAAGAGGAGCCTCACGGTCGCCACCCGCTGGGAAGATAGCGTTAGTGCAGGCAAGCTAACTATCTGCCTAGGTCTTTATTTTTTTTCTTCTTAATATTCTTTTTTTATTTTCCCCCCATTTAAAAAATTCTTTATATACATTTTTATTAGTAATATAATTGTCCTTTTCATTGTTTTCTGTATTTTGTATAATTGAATTTTATTTATTCCCTATTTTTTATTTCATGTATTATTTTTATTATTCCATTTCAGTTATCTTTATTATTATTATACTATTTCCCAATTAAATGTTATCTCCCTCTGGTGGGCACCAGCCTGACTTCACTCCCAGTATATCCTGGGGTGTCTCCTCTTGATTCTGGTGCCTATTACTGTTTAAGCGAATTTTGTTGTGGTTCTTGTTTTTGTGTTTCATAGTTTATTATATTATTATTTTAATTAATTTTATTGTCTCTTTTGTCTTTTTTTCTTTTCTTTTCTCATTCATTATTTGTGTGTGTGTGCATAGGCTGGGAGTCGAGCCTGGGTCTCTAACCAGGCTGCCACTGGAGTACCCATGTACCCTGGCCTTCCATATAATAAACCCTTAAGTGGATAGTATCCACTATAGGAGATCCAGACCTTGATTTGGTGTAGAATAACTAACAAACTGAACAGGAAACATTCCGCAAAAACGAAGTAAATACAAAACTTTAGAAGACTGAAGAAAACCAAACTGCAAAATAACCATTTCAAAATAATCAAATGCCATGAACATAACAGAAAATCACAAAGCAAATGAAGATCCAAGCATAAATTGCTCAGCCAAACATAAAGAAGAATTGGGGAGGTTAAGAAAATTGGCAGGTCTCATAGAAATGATAAATACAGTAGATCAAATAAAAAATATTCTGGATACACAACATATCAGATTCAAAGAAGCAGAAGAAAGAATACGTGAGCTAGCATATAGAACAATAGAACTAGAATTGCAAAAGAACACATGGCAAGAAAGATGGAAAAAATGCAACTAGGCCTTCAGGAAATAATGGACAACAAGAGGCACATAAATATAAGAATTATTGGTGTCCCCAAAGCAGAAGAGAAGAGTATGGGTTGGGAAAGTTAGTTGAAGCTACAATTGGAGAAAACTTCCCAACTCTTATAAAAGGCACAAATATGCAAATCAAAGAGGCCCAGTGAATTCCAAATAGAACAAATGTGAACAGGCCCACTCCAAGACATACTAACCAGACTGTCAGGTGTTGAAGAGAAACAGGAAGTCCTGGAAGCAGCATGAGAAAAGCAATCTACCGCATACAAGGGAAAACACGTAAGATTGACTTCAGACTACTCAATAGGCACCACGGAAGCAAGAAGGCAGTGGTATGATATTTTTAAGATACTGAATGAGAAAGGCTTTCAACCAAGAATTCTTTATTCAGCCAAGTTATCCCTCAAAATTGAGGGAGAGATTAAAGTTGTCAAAGACAAAAAATATTGAGAGAACTAGTCAACAAGAGAGTAGACGTAAAAGAAATACTAAAGAGAGACCTGTCAGATGATAAAAAAAAAATACAGGAGAGGGAGGTCTGGAGGAGGACACAGAATTGAAGACTATGAGTAAAGATAACTTAAAGGAAAAGAGAGAGAGAAAGAAAATAATATATAGATCTGACAAATAAAAACTAAAGGATAGGATGGTAGAATCAAGTATTGCTTTTACAGTAATTACTTTGAATGTCAATGGACTAAACTCATGAATGAAAAGATACAGCCTGACAGAATGGATCAAAAGACAGAATTCATCTATATGCTGTTTACAAGAGATGCAACTTAGACTTAAGACACAGTTACATTGAAAGTGAAAGGATGGAAAATGATCTTCTATGCAAGCTGTAAGCAAAAGAAATCAGGAGTAGCTATACTAATAGCAGACAAAATGGACTTTAAATGTAAAGATGTCACAAGAGACAAAGAAGGACACTACATATTAATAGAAGGGACAATTTGCCAGAAAGAAATAACAATTATAAACGTGTTTGCTCTCAATCAAGGAGCTTTAAAGTACTTGAGACACATATTGGAAGAAATGAAGTGAGTTATAGAAATATTGACAGTAACAGTGAGACCTTAGTACAACACTGTCTGCCATAGATAGAATAACCACTCAGAGAATCAACAAGGAAATAGAAACCCTAAAGAATAAGATAAATGAATTAGATCTTATAGACATATATAGATCATTACATCCCCAAACACCAGGATATGCATTCTTCTCTAGAACACATGGAACGTTCTGCAGGATAGATCATATATTGGGGCATAAACTGAGTCTCTATAAATTTAATAAGACTGAAATTATTGAAAGCACTTTCTATGATCACAATGGGATAAAGTTGGAAATAAATAACCATTAAAAAACCAGAGCTTTCACAAAATTATAAAAATTAAACAACACACTCTTAAATAATCAGTGGGCCACAGAAAAAAGTGTTAGATAAATTGATAAATATCTGGAGACAAATGATAATGAGAATACAACAAATCACAACGTATGGGATGTGACAAAGGCAGTGTGGAGAGGGAAATTTATTGCCCTAAATGCCTATGTTAAAAAACAAGAATAAGCAAAATTTGAGGATTTAACTGCTCACTTAGAGAATTCAGAGAAAGAACAGCAAACTGACCCCAAGGTAAATAAAAGAAGTGAAATAATAAAGACTAAAGAAGAAATAAACAAACTGGAGAACAATAAAACTAAAGAAAGAATTAACAAAACTAAAAGTTGGTTCTTTGAGAAAATTAATAAAATTGATGGTCCTCTAACTATACTAACAAAGAAGAAAGGAGAGAGGATACAAGTAAACAAAATCAGAAATGAGAGGGGGTTGTTACTACAGCTCATGAAGAAACTTTAAAAATCATAAAATAATATTATGAACAGCTATATGCCAACAAACTAGACAACTTAGATGAAATGGACAAATTCCTGGAAACGCACAAATTACCTATACTGACTTGAGAAGAAATAGAATATCTCACAAACCAATTACAAGTAAAGAGATCCAATCTGTCATCAAAAATCCCACAAAAAAATCCCAGGACCAGATGGCTTCACAGGAAAATTTTATCAAACATTTCAAAAAGAACTAATGCCGATCCTGCTCAAACTCTTGCAAAAAATGAAGAAAAAGAAATGCTAACGAACTCACTTTATGAAGTTAACATCACTCTAACACCCAAATAAGAAAAAGATGATATGAGAGAAGGAAACTACAGACCAATCTCCCCATTGAACATAGATGTGATAATTCTTAGCAAAATACTAGCAAATCATATCCAACACCACATTAAAAACTATGTACATCATGATCAAGTGGGAGTTATACTAAGAGTGCTAGGGTGATTAAACACAAGAAAATCAATGTAATGCAGCACATTAACAAATCAAAAGGAAAAAAATCACATGATCATGGATGCTGGAAAAGCATTTGACAAAATCCAGAATCTTTTCCTGATAAAAACACTTCAAAAGTTAGATATCAAAGGAAACTTTCTCAAAATCATAAAGGGTATATATGAAAAACCCATAGCTGGCATCATACTTAATGGTGAAAAACTGAAAGCATGCCCTTTGAGGTCAAGGATGAGACAAGGATGCTCTTTGTCACCACTATTATTCAACATTGTATTAGAAGCACTAGCTGGAGCAATTAGACAGGAGAAAGAAATAAAAGGCATCCAAATAGGAAAGGAAGAAGTAAAACTTTCATTATTTTCAGATGACGTAATCCTATACTTAGAAAACTCCGAGAAATCTACAGTAAAACTACTTGAGCTAATAAAAAAAATCAGAAAAATGGCAGGATACAAGATTAGTGTACAAAAATCAGTAATGTTTCTATACACAAGCAATGACCTACCTGAGGTGACACTAGGGGGAAAATTCAGAATAGCAACCAGAAGAATTAGGTAACAAGGAATAAGCCTAACTAGGGATGTCAAGGACTAATACACAGAAAATTATTTAAAAAATGCTAAAAGAAATAAAAAATGACCTAAATAGATGGACAGATATCCCGTGCTTATGGATAAGAAGGTTGAATATCATCAAATGTCAATTATACACAAACTAACCTACAGAGTCTATACAATACCAATAAAGATCCCAACAACTTTGATGACTGGAAAATCTGGTTGTCAAATTTATATGGAAGGGACCTTGAATAGCTAAAGATTTCTTAAAAAGGAGAGCAAACTGAGAGATCTATCACTTCCTGACTTTAAAACATACTATAAAGCCACAGAGGTAAAAGTGGCATGGCACTGGCACAAAGACAGAAAGACTGGTCAGTGGAATAGAATAGAGAGTGCAGAAATTGACCACCAGATTTATGGACAATTGATCTTCAATGAGGCCCCCAAATCCACTGAATTGTGACAGGATAGTCTTTTCAATAAATGAGCATGGGAGAACTGGATTTCAATAGCCAAAAGAATGAAAGAGGACCCCTACCTTACACCCTATAAAAATTTTATTCAAAAAAGATCAAAGACCTAAATGTTAGAGTCAGTACCAAAAAACTTCTAGAAAAAGATGGAGGGAAACATCTTCAAGATCTGGTAATATGAGGTAATTTAAACCTTACACCTAAAGCACAAGCTGTTTTGTTTGCAAGAAAAAATAGGCAAATGGGAACTTCTTAAGATCAAGAGCTTCTGTGCCTCAAAGGACTTTGTTAAAAAGGTGAAGAAGGAACAAGCAAGGTTGTGAATGGCATTGGGGAAACAACTGCATAATACCCAAAGATAAGGAGTTCAGCTGAAATATGTGGGACTCATTCATTTGGTTGGAAAGGGCACTGTCCCTTTCTTCTTTCCCATTTTCTCCCAGATCCTGAAAAGCAGCCACAGGACAATGGGGAATGGGCTGGAAAATTTGACCTCTGCAGGGTCTCCCCCTTTACAGCAAAGGATCCCAGGAGGTGGGCAAAGAATCCTCCAGCCTCATGGTTCTCATATGTTGGACCATGGACTACTGCTGTTTTAAGAAAAGGTAAGAACCCAGAGTCATGGAAATGTAAAGCCACCTGCCTACAGTTGCACAGCTAATAAGCAGCTATGCTGAGCCCGGAGCTTAGATGAAATTTGGATATCCAGTTGGTGCTCAGTCAAAATCATTGATGGGGTGTGGCCAAAAGGCCTTGCCTTCTCACCTGGCCAACAGCATCAGCCAACTTCTGCTCAGCCCGCACCCACTCTGTAAACATCTGTCCCAGCATCCCTGAGGTGTGGAAGCATGGGCTGCCCTCCCTGCCTTCCCAGCAGCAGGTCTTCTACTGAGAACAGAGCTGTGATTCCTCATTCCCTGGTGCTGAGCTGGGTGATTAAGAGCCCTAATAATTCTGGCATTTTTTCAGGGACCTTTCTCCAAAAGCAGGAGATCCTGCTGCATGGGTCTCTGCTGAGCCATGCTCCCTGCTTGGAAACCTGCTGGCCTCTCTAGATGGGGGTTTCTCAGACACGGTAACTGAAATAGGAATCTGCATTTTTTTATACTGCTATCTTCCTGATCCCCACGCTTTTTGGCCTTGCATGTGGACAAGCAGTGTATTTGTGTGTTCCAACTGAGTATGTGATATACATCAAAAGGAGAGCATGTGCTCATTGCCTAACCATGAACACCACCATCTGTGCTGGATATTGTATGACATGGGTAAATTGTTCATCTCACTTCTTTTAGCTATAAATTAGACAAACCTGAAGTCATCATATTCCCACCCAGGTGGGCCCTCTGTACAGGTGGGGGCCTTGGTTTCTGAGACTGAGCTGGGACAAGCAAGGTGCAGGGCAGAGAGGCAGGGTCCTAACACATGTCCAGACCTCAGCACACCCCAGAAAGGCTGTCTGGGGGGCAAAGCAGCTGTGGTAGTCATCAGGAAATCTCAGAAGGAAAGTATCCAGTGTTTCAACATAAAACACTATGTTAGTTGTAGGTTCTTGTAAATAGCTTACCAGGTGAGGAAGTTTCATAATATACTTAACATTTTTGCTATTCCTGTATGTTGAATGTTGTCAATTAATTTCTCTGTATGTATTTAGGTTATCTTATCTTTTTCTTTTGAGTCTGATGATATTATGAATTTTATTGATTAATTTTAACCTACTGAACCATCCTTGCATTCCCAGTGTAAACCCAAATTGATGTGATGTTTTATTCTTTCTAGATTATATGTGATAGTATTTTGTTGAGGGTGTTGGTCTGATGTTTTCTTTCCTTATAATGTTTTTGTCTGGTTTGGGTGTCAGAATAATGTTGGCCTTCCCAGGTAATTCAGAAACATTGCTGCATCTTCTCTTCTCTTCCCTGGAAATGATTTGTAGAATTGGCCTAAAATGCCCTGTCCTCCACCTGTTCATCCATTCCTTCCCTTTAACTCATGGCAATCACTGATCTTTTAATATTTCCACATTTTTGCCTTTACCACAATGTCCTGTACCTGGAATAACATTGTATGTGGTCTTTACAGCTGGCTTTTTTCACTTAACATATACTGCTTCCTCCATGACATTTCATGGGTTTTTAACTCATTTCTTTCTATTCCTGGACAATATTTCATTTTGGATGTGCCACAGTTTATAATCCATTAACTTGTGGAAGGTCAACTTGATTCCTTCATGTTTAGGAAATTATAAAATGTTATTATAAACATTTATGAGCTGGTTATTTTGTGGACACAAGTTTTTACCACTTTTGAGCACAATTGCTGGATCATGTTTTAAGGACATGCTTGGCCTTCTAATAGCCTGCCTGTCTGTCTTCCAAAGTGGCCATATCATCTTGAATTCCCACCAGCAACGAATGAGTGTTCCAGTGGCCCTACATCATCTCCACATGAGTTTCTTTAACATTTCCCCACTTTGATGAGGATCTTTTGCAGAAGGCCTCACTGATTAAGATTGATTGTGGGCTGTTCCATAGTTATAAGCAGGTGTCTGCATAGCTGGAAATCCAGAGTCATGTCCCATGGGGACAGGAATATATTACAGTACTCTGACCAATCGCGGAAACTTGGAAAATGGATTCCATCAAAGTCAGCAACAAGATTTCAGAAAGAAAGGACAGGAATTTTATTCAGGAGCGACAATATTTTGGAGTAAGACAAGGTAGTTATCAGAGGTTTTATCTTATAAGGCATAAGTGCCATCTTTGAAATCAAAAGCCTGATTTAGTAGGGTGATTTTGGAAGTGAGAGACTGTTGATCCATACTCATTATTCTGGGAAAAAAAACAATGAATTAATGATAACATGATAAATATAAGGAGGGAAAAAGACTGAAAGTTTCTGGAACATGCCCCAATTCATTCTCCCCAACATCCAAGATTCAACCAGCTAAATAGATTCTAAGCACAGAGAGCTCCTAGTTCTTGCAATACCTGAATCTTTTCTTTCATGTCCTGAATGTTCTGTTTAATTTTGCAGGATTAATTTACATAAAGGTAGCATTGCTCATCTAAGAGGGCACATGTCCCTTCTTGATGACCCAGGAAGATATCAGCTATCCTATACGTTTGTAGAACAGCTGTCACTAGGCTATATACCTAAAGTTGTAAATTCTGTAATACCTTGACAGCATTACTAAACAGCTTCAGTAGCTTCTGATTTGTTTCAGAGGCTTTTTTCAAGTTGAGAAAGTTCATGAAACCAAAATAAACTTCTCAGAAATTTCCAGCCTATACCAAGCCTTACCATTAATGAGATAGTATTCTACAGTGCCCTATTAGGGCTAAAATAGTTTTTGAATTGAGAAGTGAAGGATCCCAGTTGGCTATATTATTTGTTCCTAGTTGTTCCCTCACCTATATGTTAAGAGTAAGGCTGTTACTGTGTAAGTCCCACTCCAGGCTGGTGGTATTTTTTTCTTCATAAGAAGAAATAACCTGTACCAGGTAGAGTGAGAGTTAAAGTACTACCCTTAACCCAGCAGTTTTTCTCACACCTCTCCAACTCTAGATATAGAGGTGTTTGCATCTTTACAGGGAAAGCCTGTGAAATATTGGAGCTCAGTGGAGTGTGAACAATGGACCTTGTCGTGTGGTTGATATAATGGGCTGTGGAATGGTTATAAATCAGTGAAGTGCTGTTAGGAACTTCTGTCCACACAAGGCCTGAGAATTTGTCTAGATAGATAGTACGATTGTCATAGATATAGACAAGGATGACATTTGGGTTTTAACACCCCAAAATGCTTCTAATGGTAGAAAAGACTGTTTCATTTAGCATGAAATCATAAGTACCAAGTGCATCATCATCAGAGTCCTGTTTGATTATTGTGTCATTGTAGTGAAGATGCCACTTGCCTTTCTCTTGGTTACGCCAAAAGGTCTCATTGCAGATATTGGCAAGGGAAGTACTTAGTTAAGTTTTCATGCCATTATCATTATTTATGCAAAGAGTTAAATTTATTACAGTCTGAACAATTTATACTGTAGAGGCTCATTTTCTTCAATAGTAAGATAAGTTCCACAGGGTGACCATTGCTAATATTTTCTCTTGAGTGTCCACCTTTTTTATCCCATACGTTGTCCACACAAAATATGCATTTTATATCTATCCAAGTTAGAATTTCTATGGATTTGGAGAATAACTTGGACCCTTCTGTGAAATCTAAACTGTCACAGACACAGCAATCTGACAGATTTCCCAGGTTGGTAGTTCATAGAGCTGGGTGAAAAGGAGAGCAGGAAGGAAAGAAAATGAAAAACAGAAAGAAAGAGTTCATGTTTCTTGATCAGTAGCTGTTGAATACAGCTGCCCACATCAAATGGCATTTACTTCTTGGGAATCTGAAACTCTTTTTAGGAGTTTAGAGCCTTTTTAATGTGATTTGAAGTCACCAGTGGCTGTAGCTTACCAACAGTTAGAAGGTGATTACTTAAGTTGAGATAGGTGTATCCAGGGACTTACAACAGCAAGTTTAGCATGTACTGGTTGCTGAAGGAGGCCTGATAAGGTCCCTTCCACCAAGGATCCAAATAATTTGTAAATGATGGCTTTTCTATTTCACTAACTCTCCTAGCTTCAGATTTTTGGGGTCAATTGGAATTCAGGCAATGATCTCTTTCTTCAACCTGTGAAACATAAGCTTGAAAGTAGATCATTAGTGCCTCACAAAATTTATGTAGGTATTTCTGGTATTACTAGTGTTTTAAGATAATATATGAGGAATATCTTTCAGTAACCATTTCATGGGGCATGTGTTTTTTCTTTCTGAAAGGGATTGAGTTATTTTTGAGTAAGATGAGTGAAAACGATTTGAGTCAGGACAATTCTTGAGTGTCACTAAGCTTGGCTATTTGTTTTATTATCCCATTGATCCTTTCCATCAGGCTAGAAGATTGGGGGAAGTATCAAGAATGCATCCTTTGATATATAGGGAAGATACCATGCTCATTTAATTGTTTGTCCTGTTAAATGAGTGTTTTGATTGTTATGAACTTTGATCGAGGTACCCCAAGTTGGAATGAAGTTTTCAAGTAGTTTCTTGGCTACAAAAGAAGAAATAGCTTGTCTTTAAGAGAAGACTTCTATGCAGTAAGAGAACATACATAATCAATACTAGCACCAATTAATATCCATGAGTAGGGGGTAAGTGGATGAAGTCTATTTGTCATATTACCATTGGTTCAGAAGACAAATGAAAATGTCCCATAGGAAATTTTAATGGCTTTCCTTGGATATGATGCTGACATATTTGACAAGAACTATGACCTGGCAAGTGATATTATGAAAACTTGCCAGCCAGTATTCTCCCATTATTACTATCATAGGTGAAATAATGGATAATTATTTTCCATTATTTTTGGCTATTCCAAGGTGTGTGAGTGAGAGAAGTGTTTAGGATATCGATAAGTTTAAAGTATTTGTTTATACTGGGTGAATGTTAGACCTTGTTCTGGTTTGCTAGCTGCTGGAATGCAATATACCACAAACAGAAAAGCTTTTTAAAGGGGGAATTTATTAAGTTGCAAGTTTACAGTTCTAAGGCCATGAAAATGTCCAAATTAAAACAAGTTTATAAAAATGTCCAAATTAAGGCACCAACAAGATCTTACCCTCACTCAAGAAAGGCTGATGAAGTTCAGGGTTTATTTCTCAACAGCAAAGGCACATGGAGAACATAGTGATGTCTATTAGCTTTCTCTCCAGGCTTCTTGTTACATGAAGCTCCCCTGGGGGCATAGTCCTTCTTCATCTACAAAGGTCTCTGGCTGGCTGGGCTGTGTTGGTTCTTGTGGCTCTCTGGTTCTTTCCAAAATGTTTCCTCTTTTAAATTTATCAGACCCACTTGAATGGGTGGACTCACATCTCCCTCTATTCAAGGGCGAATACCCACAATTGGACATGTCATACGTCTGTGGAGATAATCTAATCAAGCTTCCAACCTATGGTACAGAATAGGGATTAAAAGAAATGTCTGCCTCCACAAGGTAGATCAAGATTAAAACATGGCTTTTCTAGAGTATGTGCCGGTGTCCTTTGACACCGGCACATTCCACCCTCTGGACCCTGAAAAAGACATTTTTCCCTTATACAAAATATTCTCATTCCACCACAATATCAGAATACTTTAAACCATTTCTGTAACAATACAAATGCAATCAAAGTCAGAAACAGTACAGAATCTCATCAAAGTCAGCTACAGGCACAGTCTGTCCTAAGGCAAAACTCTCCTCTGGCTCTGGACCGGTCAAACTCAGGACAAGTTATTTGCTGCCACCATACAAAGGAGGGACAGTTATAGCATAATCCCATTTCCATTGGGAGAAATTGGAAGGAACTCCAGGGGCCACTGGAACCAAGCATTCCTTAAAACCTGCAGGACAAGCTGCATTAAATTTCAAAGTCTGAGAGTCATTTATCTTTGGAGCTTTAGAAAGCAACCATCCCACCCTTTCCAAAGGCCTATGCAGTGGCTGACCTCTCTCCAAATACCACCTTGGAAGACATTGGGGAGATCAACTTTTCTTGGCTCCACCCTCCATCGAGGCCACACCCGGGCTCTATGCCTCCACATGCTCAACCCCTCCACAACAATGTGGTGGTGGCCAGGCTCTCCCCAATCCCCAAGAAATGTGCTCCACCCCCTCCAATGCCTGAGGCAGCACAACTTTTCCACTGAAGTCAGGAAGAAGGCCCATCCTTTGCCTTCAGAGCAAACGCACTCTCTCCACATGCTTGGGTAGGTCCACTCTCCTTGCCCAAGGCTTCTTGACTTCAGGCCCCAACCTCCATGGTTCTGCACCCCCTAGTTGAGACTAGCAGCAGTTCCATTTATATAGGTCCCACAGCACTCTTATTGGCTTTCTATGTAGTAAGCAAGGATCATGCCCATCATACAGAAGTTGTTTCCACAAATTCTTCCTGTATAACTCCATCTCCAATCCAGGCTTTCTCTGAAATGGCTGACTGGTTCCACATTAGGCAGCTCCTCATGTGGTGCACTGTTATCTGCGGTATCTGTTCCTTGAGCCCAGAACTTTCCAGACTGTCAATTTCTGGGTTTTTTTGTACCTAAGAGTTCAATTCTCAGCTTATGTCTTTCCTGTCACATTTCACTGTAAGCACATCTACCTTCCAGTTAAAGCCAGAAGTCAGTTTTCATACATTATCTGCAACTTTAAAACAAAGGTCACCTACCTTCCAGTTTGCAATAACATGTGCCCATTTCTGTCTGAGGTCTTTTCAGAAATATCTTTAGAGTCCACATTTCTACTAACAGGTTTTTCAAACATTCTAGGCCTACTCTACCAAGCTCCTCACAACTCCTCCGAAATCTTCCCCTTATCCATTTAAAAAGCCATTCCAGCATGTTTGGTATTTGCAATCCACAGCACCCCACTCCTGATACCAAAATCTGTTCTAGTTTGTTAGCAGCCAGAATGCAATATACTAGAAAAAGAATGGCTTTTCAAAGGGAGAAGTGATTAAGTTGCAAGTTTACAGTTCTAAGGCCATGAAAAAGCCCCACTAAATCAAGTCTATAAAAATGTCCAAATTAAGGCACCAGCAAGAGGTTACCTTCACTCAAGAAAGGCTGATGCAGTTAAGGGTTTCTCTCCCAATTGGAAAGGCACACGATGATCTTGGTGATATCGGATAGCTTTCTTTCCAGGCTTCTTGTTCATGAAACTCCCCTAGGTTCATATTTCTTCTTCATCTGCAAAGGTCTCTGGCTGTCTGGGCTGTGTTGTTTCTTGTAGGGCTCTCTGGCTGTTCAAAAATGTTCCCACTGATGTGAACCGACATTAGAGAATAAACTTGCAATATGTCATTGGTAACAGAGACCATCAGGAGATAGAAATAGGGTAAGATAGTGGGTAATTGGAGCTGAAGGGATACAGACTGTGCAACAAGACTGGATACAAAAACTCAGAAATGGACAGCACAGTACTACCTAATTGTAATGTAATTAGGTTAAAACACTGAATGAAGCTGCATCTGAGGTATAGTTTTTTTTCTTCTTTTTATTTTTTCTTTTTTTCTCTCTATTATCGTTTTATTTCTTTTTCTGTTGTCTTTCTATTTCTTTTTCTAAATCGATGCAAATGTACTAAGAAACGATGAATATGCATCTATGTGATGATATTAAGAATTACTGATTGTATATGTAGAATGGAATGATTTCTAAATGTTGTATTAGTTAATTTTTTTAATTAATAAAAAAAAGAAAAAAATGTTTCCTTTTTTAAAGAACTCCAGTAAAGTAATCAAGGCCCTCTTGGAATGAGTGGAGTCACATCCCCCTCTAGTCAAAGGTGAATACCCACAATTAGGTGTGTCATATCTCTGTGGAGATAATCTAATTAAATTTCCAATCTGCAGTGCTGAGTAGGGATTAAAAGAAGCAGCTGCTTCCACAAGATGGATGAGGATTAAAACATGGCTTTTCTAGGGTACATAATCCTTTCAAATGAGCACAGACCCCAGTCCAGAGTTTTGGTTAGGGTCTAAATTCCAGCCTGATTGCTTCCATAAATTCTTCTCTTTGGGAATTTCCAATTAATGATACTTTATTTAGTGCTTTGGTTTGCAAGGAGACAAACTTATTCAGTGAATAAAGCTTGATTGATTTGGGGGAAAGATTTCAATTTGCCACCTTATCAGCTTTATCAACCAAATTATTATCCTTGCTTTTATCTGAACTGAAGATTTCATGGGTGTGAGCTTTAATTTTTTTGTCAGCTCTAATTTTGATCATTGAAATAGTTTTGTGGAATAAACAGTCTTCTAATAGGTTAGCTACATTCTTTCATTTACTAATGGCAGTTCCAGAGGACAGAAGGAACCATTATTGCTTCCAGAACATATCAAAATCAATTGCCACACCAAAGGCATATCTGGTATCAGTCTAAATGTTCGCTCTTAAAGCTTTAGATGTTTGGCAAGCTGAAGTTATGGCTATTAATTCTATTTGTTAGGTGAAAGTTTCTTTAGGAAGAATATACTCTTAAGAACCTCTATTAAGGTAAATACCTCATATCCAGTTTGGCATCTGCTTTCTTGGATTTAGTCTTTAAATATAATTCATCAGTAAAAAGAATTAGATCTGGGTTGTTTGTTGGAGTTTCCATGAGTTTGGGCCTAGAGGAAACCATAGTTTCAATAAGAGTGACATCATCATGATCAGGTGCTCCTTGACCAGTGGTAGGAGCCTAGTGGCAGGCTTTGGGAAGGAGGTCTTATGAATGTGCATAGGAGGGATGAGAGTCATGCAACAGAAACATGTTGAGTTAATGCAGAATTGAGCAAAGATTCCAGATCATTAGGAAAAAAATATCAAGTTGATTCTGCATAACTATACACATAGTAACCAGTAGTTTGGCTGCTGCAGCCACTGACTTGAGGCAATTGGGCAGCCTCAGCTACAGGATCTAATTTCTCACTGCTACAAATTGACTGCTCCATGCTCTTGGGTTAATATTCCTGAAGCAGTTCCCATTATTTCAAGGACATGCAGTTGGAAAGGGAGTTGGTCTACCTAACCTCATTGTTAGGTAGACCAAAGGCAGAGGTGCCTTGTAGGGCTGGCTCCCTTTAGATTATGAAAGGCATTGAGCTGGATTTCATCCAGATCAAAGGCTCAGGTATGGACTGTTTAAGAGTTTATAGAGATGTTGGACTAGAAGGAAGAAGTTGGGTATTCAGTTGAGGATGCAGACAAAGACTAAGCAACCCCTCACTTGCTTTTCTGCCTGCAGTTTAGAAAATTCTTGTATAGAAGAGATGGTATTGGCATCTAAAAGAGTGCTGCAGCCACTGATTTGAGACAAAGTGTATATACTCAAGCTATGGGATCTAATTGCTCATTGTAGCATGGAATGGGCTTATTGACTGCTCCATGCTCTTGGGTTAATGCTGCATTTCAATCTACTAAATTTATTTTAATATTTGTTCTCCCTATTATTTATTTTGAATCCATATGTTTTCCTTGTCTGTTGATAAGGTAGATAAAGGGAGCATTAGACACAAGGTTTTCACTATCACACAGTCATATTGTGAAAGCTATATCATTATACAGTCATCTTCAAGAAACGTTGACTACTAGAACACAGCTCTACATTTTCAGGCAGTTCCCTCTAGCCTCTCCATTACACCTTAACTAAAAATGTGATATCTAGTTAATGCATAAGAATAACCTCCAGGATAACCTCTCGACTCTGTTTGCAATCTCTCAGCCATTGACAATTTATTTTGTCTCATTTTACTCTTCCCCCTTTTGGTAGAGAAGATTTTCTCAATCCTTTCATGCTGAATCCCAGCTCATTCTAGGATTTCTGTCTCACGTTGCCAGGAATATCAACACCCCTGGGAGTCATGTCACATGTAGAGAGGGGGAGGGCAATGAGTTTGCTTGTCATGTTGGCTGAGAGAGAGAAGCCACATCTGAGCAACAAAAGAGGTACCATCTAGGCATTCCTACGTTATACCATCTGAGTCTTTATTGTCTATCTTTCCTTCTGATTTCATTTGTGCCCCCAGCCCTCCTCCCTCTATCATTCTCACATACAGCTTCATTCAGTGTATTAACATTACTGTGTTACAAGTAAGTAATATTGTGTTATCCATTTCTGACTTTTTACAATCAGTCCTCTTGCACAGTCTGTATCCCTTCATCACCAATTACCCAATATGTACCCTATTTCTATCTTCTGATGACTTCTGTTCTTTTTTTTTAACATGGACAGGCACTGGGAAATGAACCTCGGTCTTGGCAGGTGAGAACTCTGCCTGCTGAGCCACCATGGGCCCCCCAATGGCCTCTGTTGTTAACTAAAATTCTCCAAGTTCATTCATTAATGTTAGTTCATATCAGTGAGACCATCCAGTATTTGTCTTTTTGTTTATGGCTAATCTCACTCAGAATAATGTCCTCAAGGTCCATACATGTTGTTAAATGCTTCATAACTTTATTCTGTCTTACAGCTGTGTAATATTCCATCATTTATATATATATATATATACACACACACACATATATATATACATATATATGTGTATATATATATATACACACACACACACACACACACACACACACACACACACACACACACACACATATATATATATATGTTACAGTTTGTTAAGCCACTCATCTGTTGATGGACATTTGGGCAGTTTCCGTCTCTTGGCAATTGTAAATAATGTTTCTGTAAACGTTGCACTCAGGTCCTCTGAACAGATACATAGCAATAGTATTGCCAGATCATATGGTAATTCTATACTTAGCTTCCTGAGGAACCGTCAAACTACCTTCCATGGCAGTCATACCATCTTACATTCCCACCAACTGTGGATAAGTGTACCTCTTTCTCCACATCCTCTCCAGCAGTTATTGCTTTCTATTTTATTGATAATGGCCATTCTGGTGGACATGACATGATATCTCATTGTGGTTTTGATTTGCATTTCCCTAATAGCCAGGGAAGTTGAGCATCTTTTCATGTATCTTTCAGCCATCTGTATTTTCTCTTCTGAGATGTGTCTGTTCATGTCTTTTTTTTTTTTTAACATGGGCAGGCCCTGGAAATCAATCCCTGGTCTCTGCCATGGCAGGCAAGAACTCTGCCTGCTGAGCCACCATGGTCCACCTTGTCTGTTCATGTCCTTTGCCCATTTTGTAAGTGGGTTGTTGGTCTTTTTGTTGTTGAGTTGAACAATCTCTTTATATATTCCGGATACTAGAACCCTTATCTGATATATCATTTCCAAATATTGTCTGCAATTGTTTAGGCTGTCTTTTACTTTATTGACAAATTTCTTTGATGCACAAAAGTATTTAATTTTGAGGAGTTCCCATTTATCTATTTTTTTCTTCAGTGCACATTCTTTGGGTGTAAAATCTAGGAAACTGCTTCCTATTACAAGTTTTATAAGATATTTCCCTACCTTTTCTTCTAAGAGTTTTATGGACTTAGATCTAATGTTTAGGTTTTTTATCCATTTTAAGTTAATTTTTGTATAAGGTGTGAGATATGTATCCTCTTTCATTCTTTTGCACGTGGATATCCAGTTCTCCAAACACCACTTATTGAATAGACTGTTCTGTCCCAGGTGAGTTGACTTGACTGCCTTATCAAAGATCAATTGTCCATAGATGAGAGGATCTATATCTGAACACAATATTTGATTCCATTGGTCAGTATATCTATCTTTGTGGCAGTACCATGCTGTTTTGACCACTGTAGCTTCATAATATTCCTTAAAGTCTGGTAGTGTGAGACTTCTGATTTCATTTTTCTTTCACAAGATATTTTAACTATTCAGGGCACCCTGCCCTTCCAGATAAATTTGGATACTGGTTTTTCTGTTTCTGCAAAGTAGGTTTTTGGGATTTTAATTGGTAGTGCATTGAATCTAAAACTCAATTTAGGTAGAATTGACATCTTAACTATATTTAGTCTTCCAATCCATGAGCACAGTATGCGCTCCCGTTTATTTAAGTCTTCTGTGATTCTTTTAGCAATTTCTTGTAGCTTTCTTTTTTAGGTCTTTTGTATCCTTAGTGAAATTTATTCCTAAATATTTTATTCTTTTGGTTGCAATTGTAAATGGAATTTTTTTTCTTGATTTCCCTCTCAGATTGCTCATTACTAATGTATAGAAACACTACAGATTTTTGAGTGTTGAACTTGTAACCTGCCACTTTGTCGTACTCATTCATTAGCTCTACTAGTTTTGTTGTGGATTTTTTTGGGATTTTTGATATATAGTATCATATCATCTGCAAACAGTGAGGGATTTATTTCTTCCTTTCCAATTTTGATGCCTTGTATTTCTTGTTTAATTGCTCTGACTAGAACTTCCAACACAATGATGAATAACGTTGGTGATAGTGGACATCTTTGTCTTGTTCCTGATCTTAGGGGGCAAGTTTTCAGTTTTTCTCCATTGAGGATAATGTCTAGTTCATTCATATATTCCCTTTATTGCGTTGAGGAAGTTCCCTTCTATTCCTATCCATTGAAGTGTTTTCAATGAGAAAGGATGCTGAATTTTGTCAAATGCATTTTCTGCATCAATCGAGATGACCATGTGGTTTTTCTGTTTTGATTTTTTGATATGGCACTAATTCTTTCTTGAATGTTTGACAGAATTCACATGTGAAGTCATCTGGTCTGGACTTTTCTTTTTTGGGAGCTTCTTAATGACTAATTCAATCTCTTTAATTGTGATTAGTTTTTTGAGGCCATCTATTTCTTCTCGAGTTAATGTTGGTTGTTCATGCCTTTCTAGAAAGTTGCTCATTTCATCTATGTATTTTTAGCATAAAGTTGTTCATAGTACCCTCTCATTACCTCCTTCATTTCTGCAGGGTCAATGGTCATGCTTCCTCTTCCATTTCTAATTTTATTTAATTGCATCCTCTCTTCTTTTTGTCAACTTTGCTAAGGATTCACTAATCCTACTGATTTTCTCATAGAACCAACTTTTGATTTTGTTGATTTTCTTGATTGTTTTTATGTTCTCAATTTCATTTATTTCTGCTCTAATCTCCATTATTTCTTTCCTTTTGCTTGCTTTGAGGTTAGTTTGCTTTTCTTTCTCTAGTTCCTCCAAGTGAACAGTTAATTCCTCAATTATTGCTCTTCTTTTTTGATATAGGCATTTAGGGCAATAAATTTCCCTCTTAGCACTGCCTTTGCTGCATCCCATAAATTAGGATACGTTGTTGTCCTAGTTTTCTAGCTGCTGAAATGCAATATACCAGAAATGGAATGACTTTTAAAAAGAGGAATTTAATAAGTTGCTTGTTTGCAGTTCTAAGGCTGAAATAATGTCCCAATTAAAGCAAGTCTATCGAAATGTCCAATCAAAGGCATCCATGGAAAGATATCTTGGTTCAAGAAGGTCGCTGAAGTTCAGGGTCTCTCTCTCTCTCACGTGAGAAGACACATAGTGAACAGGGTCAGGGTTTCTCTCTCAACCGGAAAGTCATGTAGCAAGCATGGCATCATCTGCTAGCTTTCTCTCCTGGCTTCCTTTCATGGAGGTCCCTGAGAGGCATTTTCTTTCTTCATTTTCAAAGGTCACTTGGGTGGTGGGCTCCCTGCTTCTCATGGTTATGTCGTTCTGCTCTCTCAGAATCTCCTAGGTTTCTGTCTTGTTCTCTTTTATAGGATTCCAGTAAACTAACCAAGGCCCATCCAAATGGGTGGATACATGCCTCCACCTAATCCAGTTTAACGACACTCTTGATTGAGTCACGTCTCCAGGAAGATGATCTAATTACAGTTTCAAGTATACAGTAGTGAATAGGGATTAGAAGAAATAGCTGCCTTTCTCAAAATAGGATTAGGATTAAAATATGGCTTTTCTAGGGAACATACGTCGTTTCAAACCGGCACAGTTGTGTTTTCATTTTCATTTGCCTCAAGATTTTTATGGATTTCTCTTGTAATTTTTTCCTTGACTCACTGGTTGTTTAAGAGTATGTTGTTGAGCCTCCATATATTTGTGAATTTTTTGCCTGCTATTGATTTCCAACTTCATTCCTTTATGATCTGAGAAAGTGTTTTGTATGATTTCAATCTCTTTGAATTTATTGAGACTTGTTTTGTGACCCAGAATATGGTCTATCCTGGAGAACAATGTGCGAGCACTTGAGAAAAAGGTGTATTCTATTGTCGTGGTGTGTAATGTTTTATAAATGTCTGTTAAGTTTAGTTTGTTTATTGCATTTTTCAAATTCTCTGCTTCTTTATTGATCTTCTGTCTAGATGTTCTGTCCATTGATAAGAGTGGGGAATTGAAGTCTCCAGGTATTATGGTAGATGTGTCTATTTCTCTTTTCAGTGTTTGCCTTATGTATTTTGGAGTACTCTGGCTCATTACCTAATAGCTATGATTGTGCTTCTTGTTGAATTGTTTCTTTTGTTAATACATAGTGTCCTTTTTTGTCTCTTAATTGTTTTACATTTGAAGCCTAATTTGTTGGAAATTAGGATAGCGACCCCTGCTTTTTTCTGCTTTGTGTTTGATGAAATATCTTTCCCCAGCATTTCACTTTCAACCTATGTTTATTCCTGACTCTAAAATGTGTCTCCTGTATACAGTATATAGATGGGTCTTGATTTTTAATCCATTTTGCCAGTCTATGTCCTTTGATTAGGGAGTTTAATCTGTTAACATTTAATGTTATTGCTGTAAGGGCAGTACTTTCTTCTACCATTTTTCCTTTTGGATTTTATATGTCATATCTCATTTTTATTCTTTTTACTTTTACTAATAGTCTTCATTTCTACACTCTTCTCCACACTTCTTTCTCCTGTCTTCTCCTATCTGTCTCTAGGGCTCTGTCATGGTTAGGGACAGGTGTCAACTTGGCCAAGTTGTGGTACCTGTTCATCTGATTGGGCAAGCGCTGGCCTGTCTGTTGCAATGAGGACATTTCATAGGATTAGGTCATGATCACGTCAGCTACATCCACAGCTGATTCCATTTGTAATCAGCCAAAGGGGAGTGTCTTCTGCAATTAGTGATGCTAAATCCAATCATGGGAAGCCTTTTAAGGAGGACTCAGAGGAGACAGGTTGCATTCCTGCTTTGGCTGGCGAGCCTCTCCTGTGGAGTTCGTCCAGGCCATCCATTGGAGTCATCGGCTTCGCAGCCTGCCCTGTGGATTTTGGACTCTGCATTCCTATGGTCACGTGAGACACTTTCATAAATTTTATATTTGCAAGTGTTCCCTGTTGATTCTGTTTCTCTAGAGAACCCTAACTAATACATCTTGGTACCAGGAGTGGTTCTTAAGGAACAGAATCTTAAAAATGGGTTTTTATGAATGGTTTTCTACTCTGACTGGGCTCAGAGACACTAAGGACTCTGATTCCCATAATCAGAATGACACTCCCAATCCATGGACTGAGTTGGCAAAGGAGATAGTCAAAATATCATCATTCGATTCTCCTAATGCTTCGCTTGTATGAAGCCAGACTCTGGGGGATATTGTTTTTGACACCTTTACAGAGTTTTGTAGGAATAAGAGTTATAGAGATGTTGGTTGGTTATTGTTAGATACACTGTCTACATTAAAGGGTGAACGGGATGGGCTTAAGGCTTCAAACAAGAAGCTTAAGTGCCGTCTGAAAGATGTAGAGGTTTCTATGAGTATCCTGAAGGAAAATTTTATTTCCTGTAGCCGTAGACTTGAGATGTCTAAAAATCAGACTCAGAATCTTATTGTTAGAGTAGCAACTTTACAACGTAAACTGAAATCTCAGTCTTGCATGGTGTCTGCCATTAAAGTGAGGGCATTGATTGGAAAGGAGTGGGACCCTGAAAAATGGGATGGTGACATATGGATTGATAATGATGTTGGGGGTGAGGTTGAAACCCTAGACCATGCTGAGCCTTCTTTAGATAACCCTGTAATAGTCTGCCCTGAGGACATAGCCGCCCCACCTCCAGCCTGCCTTGAGGAATTGGCCACCCAACCTCCTCCTGAAGGGATTAGGCCTAGAGTTATTAATCCTGTTTCACCAGATGAAACTGCAAATGAAAGCCCTGAAGCAAATGGCTTGGAAGATATTTCTAATTCTTTTCATGACCCACCCCCACCACCCCTCATTTCTTCTAGACCTATAACTAGACTAAAGTCCCAACAGGCCCCTAAAGGTGAGGTACAAAGTATCACACATGAGGAGGTACGTTATACTCCAAAAGAACTGTGTGAGTTTTCCAATTTATATAGACAGAAATCAGGGGAATATGTGTGGCAATGGATTTTAAGAGTGTGGGATAATGGTGGGAGGAATATAAGGCTGGATCAGGCTGAATTTATTGATATGGGCTCACTAAGCAGAGATTCTGCATTCAATGTTCTAGCTAGAGCAGTTAGAAAAGGCGTTAACAGCTTGTTTGGGTGGTTGGTTGAAACATGGATCAAAAGGTGGCCAACATTACCTGAGATTGAAATGCCAGAACTGCCCTGGTATAATGTAGATGAGGGGATCCAGAGGCTTAGAGAGATTGGGATGTTAGAGTGGATTTATCATGCAAAGCCTGCTCTTACACCCCAGGAATGTCCAGAGGATGCACCTTTTACCAGAACAGTGAGAAATAAGTTTGTGAGACTAGCACCATCATCCCTCAAGAGCTCTGTGGTTGCACTTCTCTGTAGGTCAGATATTACTGTAGGAACTGCTGTCACTGAGCTGGAATCCTTAAACACAATGGGGATGACAGGATCCCGAGTTGGCAGAAGCCAGGTGGCAGCACTTAATCACCAAAGACAGGGTAGACGCGGCTATTATAATAGACAACAAACTCAAAGGAGGCATCAAAATTATATGACATGCAGAGATTTGTGGCATTGACTAGTAAATCATGGGGTGCCTAGAAATACAATAGAAGGGCAGCCTACTAAATTCTTGTTGGAGGTGTATAAACAAAAGAGTTCTAGGTCAAGGGAACAGAAGTCTAACCTGAATTACAAAAACACAGAGTCACGGCCCCTTAACCAATTTCCAGACTTGAAACAGTTTACAGACCCTGAGCCCCTTGAATGAAGGGGAGGCCAGGTCCCTATGGGGAAGAAACCTGTTACACTGCCACAAATTTATACTGTTGACCTTCCTCTAAGTCTTCCCCAAGGAGACCGACGGCCTTTTACCAGGGTAACTGTGCATTGGGGAAAAGGAAATGATCAGATATTTCGGGGATTATTAGACACTGGTTCAGAAGTGACATTAATTCCAGGGGAACCAAAACGTCACTCTGGACCACCAGTCAGAGTGGGGGCTTATGGAGGCCAGGTGATCAATGGAGTTTTAGCTCAGGTCCGTCTCACAGTGGGTCCAGTGGGCCCCCGGACCCATCCTGTAGTTATTTCCCCAGTTCCGGAATGTATAATTGGCATAGACATACTGAGCAACTGGCAGAATCCCCACGTTGGTTCTCTAACTCGTGCAGTGAGGGCTATTATGGTGGGAAAGGCCAAGTGGAAGCCACTAGAACTGCCCCTACCAAGCAAAATAGTAAATCAAAAGCAATACCGTATTCCTGGAGGGATTGCAGAGATTACTGCCACTCTTAAGGACTTGAAAGATGCAGGGGTGGTGATTCCCACCACATCCCCATTCAACTGTCCTATTTGGCCTGTGCAAAAAACAGATGGGTCTTGGAGAATGACAGTGGATTATCGTAAACTCAACCAGGTGGTAACTCCAATTGCAGCTGCTGTTCCAGATGTAGTATCATTGCTTGAGCAAATCAATACATCCTCTGGTACCTGGTATGCAGCTATTGATCTGGCAAATGCTTTTTTCTCAATAGCTATTAGTAAGGATCACCAGAAGCAATTTGCTGTCAGCTGGCAAGGTCAGCAATATACTTTCACTGTCCTACCTCAGGGGTATATCAACTCTCCAGCCCTATGTCATAATCTTGTTCGCAGAGACCTTGATTGTTTCTGCCTCCCACAAGACATCACACTGGTCCATTATATTGATGATATCATCTTGATTGGACCTAGTGAGCAAGAAGTAGCAACTACTCTAGATTTACTGGTAAGGCATTTGCGTTTCAGAGGATGGGAGATAAATCCAACAAAAATACAGGGGCCTTCCACCTCAGTAAAATTTCTAGGTGTCCAGTGGTGTGGGGCATGTCGAGATATCCCTTCTAAGGTGAAGGATAAATTGCTGCATCTGGCCTCTCCCACAGCCAAAAAAGAGGCACAACGCCTAGTGGGTCTTTTTGGATTTTGGCGACAACATATTCCTCATTTGGGTGTGCTACTCCGGCCCATTTATCGAGTGACCAGAAAAGCTGCTAATTTTGAGTGGGGACCTGAACAAGAGGAGGCTCTGCGACAGGTCCAGGCTGCTGTGCAAGCTGCTCTGCCACTTGGGCCATATGATCCAGCAGATCCAATGGTGCTGGAAGTGTCAGTGGCAAATAGAGATGCTGTCTGGAGCCGTTGGCAGGCCCCAATAGGAGAATCACAATGCAGACCCTTAGGATTTTGGAGCAAAGCCTTACCATCTGCTGCAGATAACTACTCTCCTTTTGAGAAACAGCTTTTGGCCTGCTACTGGGCCTTAGTAGAGACTGAACGCTTAACCATGGACCACCAAGTTACCATGAGACCTGAGTTGCCTATCATGAGTTGGGTGTTGTCTGACCCACCAAGCCATAAAGTTGGGCGTGCACAGCAGCACTCTATTGTGAAGTGGAAATGGTATATACGAGATAGAGCCAGAGCAGGTCCTGAAGGCACAAGTAAGTTACATGAAGAAGTGGCACAGATGCCCATGGTTTCCACTCCTGCTGCCACATTACCTTCTCTTTCCCAGACCAGAGCTATGGCCTCTTGTGGAGTTCCTTACAGTGAATTGACTGAGGAAGAGAAAACTTGGACCTGGTTTACAGATGGCTCAGCACGATATGCAGATACCACCCGAAAGTGGACAGCTGCAGCATTACAACCCCTTTCTGGGGTGTCCTTGAAGGACAGTGGTGAGGGGAAATCCTCCCAGTGGGCAGAACTTCGAGCAGTGCACCTGGTTGTTCATTTTGCTTGGAAGGAAAACTGGCCAGAGGTGCGTTTGTATACTGACTCATGGGCTGTTGCTAATGGTTTGGCTGGATGGTCAGGGACTTGGAAAGACCATAATTGGAAAATTGGTGACAAAGAGGTCTGGGGGAGAAGTATGTGGATAGACCTTTCTGAGTGGACTAAAAACATGAAGATATTTGTGTCCCATGTGAATGCACACCAGAGGGTGACTTCAGCAGAGGAAGATTTTAATAATCAAGTGGATAAGATGACCCATTCTATGGATACCAGTCAACCTCTTTCCCCAGCAACTCCTGTTATTGCCCAATGGGCTCATGAACAAAGTGGTCATGGTGGTAGGGATGGAGGTTATGCATGGGCTCAGCAACATGGACTTCCACTCACCAAGGCTGACCTGGCTACAGCCACTGCTGAGTGCCCAATCTGCCAGCAGCAGAGACCCACACTCAGCCCCCGATATGGCACCATTCCCCGAGGTGACCAGCCAGCTATATGGTGGCAGGTTGATTACATTGGACCACTCCCTTCATGGAAGGGGCAGCGATTTGTTCTAACTGGAATAGACACATACTCTGGATATGGGTTTGCTTTCCCTGCACGCAATGCTTCTGCCAAAACTACTATCTGTGGGCTTACAGAATGCCTTATCCATCGTCATGGTATTCCACATAGCATTGCTTCGGATCAAGGAACACACTTCACAGCAAATGAAGTGCGGGAATGGGCACATGCTCATGGAATTCTCTGGTCTTACCATGTTCCCCATCATCCAGAAGCAGCTGGATTGATAGAACGGTGGAATGGCCTTTTGAAAATTCAATTACGATGCCAACTAGGTGGCAAAAACTTGAAAGGCTGGGGTAATGTTCTCCAGGAAGCTGTGTATGCTCTGAATCAGCGTGCACTGTATGGTGCTGTTTCTCCCATAGCCAGGATCCATGGGTCCAGGAACCAAGGGGTGGAAATGGGTGTGGTGCCACTCACTATTACTCCTAGTGATCCACTAGGAAAATTTTTGCTTCCTGTCCCTGCTACCCTGAGTTCTGCTGGTCTACAGGTTTTAGTTCCAAAACGGGGTGTGCTTTCTCCAGGAGAAACAACAGTGATACCACTGAACTGGAGGTTAGGATTGCCACCTGGCCACTTTGGGCTACTTATGCCTCTGGATCAACACACCAAGAAGGGGATTACATTATTGTCTGGGGTAATTGACCCTGACTATCAGAAGGAAGTAGGACTGCAACTACATAATGGAGGTAAAGAAGAGTTTTCTTGGAATATAGGAGATCCCCTGGGGCGTCTATTAGTACTACCATGCCCTGTGATTAAAATCAATGGAAAACTGCAACAACACAATCCAGGCAGGACCACTAATGGCTCTGAGACTTCAGGAATGAAGGTTTGGGTCACCCCACCAGGCAAAGAACCACGGCCAGCTGAAGTGCTTGCTGAGGGGAAAGGGAACATGGAATGGGTAGTGGAAGAAGGTAGTGATAAATATGAACTTCGACCACGTGATCAGTTACAGAAACGAGGACTGTAATGCTGTTTTGTTTGTGTTATACTATTTAAGTTGTAAGATATCAAGTTTAAGAATGAATGTTGCCCAAGGATTTGCACGCTATTCTGGAGAGATTTAATGTGTTTCCAGTTATATGCAGGACAGTTGAGTATTGTCACGTAAAAGAAAAAATGTGTGCTTATTTGTTTTCATTTGGAAATTAAGTATGGTCTAAGGTGATGTGTGTATATATATATATATGTGCCAAGTTGACAATGGTTAGAGACAGGTGTCAACTTGGCCAAGTTGTGGTACCTGTTCATCTGATTGGGCAAGCACTGGCCTGTCTGTTACAATGAGGACATTTCATAGGATTAGGTCATGATCACGTCAGCTACATCCACAGCTGATTCCATTTGTAATCAGCCAAAGGGGAGTGTCTTCTGCAATTAGTGATGCTAAATCCAATCATGGGAAGCCTTTTAAGGAGGACTCAGAGGAGACAGTTTGCATTCCTGCTTTGGCTGGTGAGCCTCTCCTGTGGAGTTCGTCCAGGCCATCCATTGGAGTCATCGGCTTCGCAGCCTGCCCTGTGGATTTTGGACCCTGCATTCCTACGGTCACGTGAGACACTTTCATAAATTTTATATTTGCAAGTGTTCCCTGTTGGTTCTGTTTCTCTAGAGAACCCTAACTAATACAGGCTCCCTTTAATATGTCTTACAGAGCCAGTCTCTTGGTCACAAATTCTATCAGTGATTTTTTGTCTTAAAATGTTTTAATTTCCTCCTCTTTTTTGAAGGACAATTTTTCTGAATATAGAACTTTCGGTTGGCAGTTTGTCTTTTTTAGTATCTTAAATATATCATCCCACTGTCTTCTCACTTCCATGGTTTCTGCTGAGAAATCTATGCATAGTCTTATTGAGCTTCCCTTGTATGTGATGGATTGCTTTTCTCTTGCTGCTTTCAAAATTCTCTTTCTTTTTTGACATCTGACATTCTGATTAGTAAGTGTCTTGGAGTACATCTATTTGGATATATTCTCTTTGGGGTATGCTGCACTTCTTGAATCTGTAATTTTAAGTCTTTCATAAGAGTTGGGAAATTTTCAGTGATAATTTCCTCCATTAAATTTTCTCCTCCTTTTCCATTCTATTCTCTTATGGGACACTCACAACATGTATGTTCATGTACTTCATGTTGTCATTCAGTTCCCTGGATCCCTGCTCATATTTTTCTGTTCTTTTCCCTATATTCTCTTTATTTCAGATGTCCCATCCTCCAGTACACTAATCCTATCTTCTGCCTCTTGAAATCTAACATTGTAGATTTCCATTGGTTTTTCTCCATCTCTTTCTCTGTGCCTTTCATTCCCATAAGTTCTGTGATTTGTTTCTCAAACTTTCAATTTCTTCTTTTTGCTCATCCCTTGCCTTCTTTACATCCTCCTTCAATGCATTGATTTGATTTTTGTTGAGATTTTCCATGTCTGTTCAAGCAGCCTGAATTAATTGCTTCACCTCCTGTGTATCATTTGAATTGTTGGTTTGTTCCTTTGACTGGGCCATGTCTTCAGTTTTCTTAGTATGATTCATTATTTTTTTGCTGGCATCTGGACATTTAATTCCCTTAATTAATTTATTCTGGAGATTGTTTTCACTTTTTTGCCTAGGATTTCTTGCTGGATGACTTTGTTGTCTATCTGTTCTTTGACATTCAGTTCAGCTTATTCTAGACCTCTAGCCTAGGTTTTGTGAATTTTTCAGTTGTTTTCTTGTTTCTTGCCTTGCTGTATGGTGCCTATTTTTTCCATAGGAGGGTCTACTTAAGCATTATAGACCCTGGTTAGATTTTCCCAGACCTGAATGGCCTACTCTCAGGAGGAAAGAGTCAACTGCATCAGTTTTCCCTGAGGGTGAGACCCAGCAGGTTGATAGATTTTCCTGTGAAGCCTCTAGACTTTGTGTTTTACCTATCCTGTTTGGTATGTGGTTCTTGAATGCCTGCAGGCCCCACCAGTATAAAGTGATGTAGTGCCTTTAACTTTAGCAGACTCTTTCTGCTGGAGGCATGGTTAAGACAGAGGAGAGGTTGTAGGTTGGCTTTAATTGCTTCAGTTTTCCAGCTCCTCGGGTTTGATCTCCTTGAGGGAGGGATTCCACCTAAGCTGGGCCCCACCCATCTCCTGGGGAAGGCATAGCCTCCAGGGAATTACATCCTTTCACCTGACCAGCTTCTTTGTCTCTCAAACAAGCTTAATTCTGCTCTTGCCTGGGGCAGATAGAGCCTGAGAAACCTTGGAGTTGTATCCAAAGAGCAGTCAGGCTGTAGAAACACAGTCAGAAAAGAAAAATCCCTTTCAGAGCAGGACCCCCATTCCTCAGGTTTGCCAATCAAGGGCTGAAGTTGCTATGTTGCTCTATGTATCTCCAGGTCCTATGTACCTCTCCTTTCCTTCACAGCCCAGACACTTTCAAGTATTTTGTCCTGTCTGATCCAAAAAAACTCTGTTTTTTTTCCTTCCTGTTAGCCTTGCCCAATCTGAGCCAGGGCAAAAACGGAAAACTTTGGCTTTTATTTGATATTTAGCTGAGCTGGGGAGCTACTTTTAGTGGTCAGAATTTGTTAATTAATTCCACAAGTGGAGCTTGGTAGAGCTCAGCCCCTTGCTGTCAGAAAAGCCTCTTTCCAGGGTGGGCCATGGTGGCTCAGCAGGCAGAGTTATCACCTGCCATGCCAGTGACCTGGGTTCGATTTCTGGTGCTTGCCCATGCAAAAAAAAAAAAAGCCTCTTTCCTTTCCCTACTGGGAACCAGCCAGTGGGGGAGGGGTGCCAGCCTCCACAGCTTGCGGGACTCACAGTTCTGGGTGGGATTGTAGTTAGTCCAGCTTGTCCAGATCGGTGGATGTTGTGTGTCTGGTCACTGATGTGGCCCCAGCAGTTATTCTGTACTATTCCTGGCTACTTACTAGCTTCTCTGGAGGATTAATTAAATGCCACATCTCACTAAGCTGTCATCTTGACCCAAGCCTCATCAGGCTTCTTACAGGGAGAAGGGAGTTGTGCAGGTGCTTGTGCATGGGATTATTAAGGTCTTTTGTATGACATCTTGAATCAAGGGAGTTAAACCTCTAATGGCTTCTGGTTTGAGGGGACATTGCAAATTGTTGGATTGAGGTTCATATTGGCCTACTCAGACTAAAATTAGTTCTATTCTTTTCCTACCTCTGTAGGAGATTGGGAACAAACTCTTAGGAATGAAAGAAAGGAGTCTGGTATCCATTGATTGTTCTGGGGTGTAATCACTTCTTTGGTTCGGTGCATACAGGCGACATGTAAATTATTCTTTGCCTAAAAGGGATTATTGGTCGGTGTTCTAGTTTGCTAGCTGCTGAAATGCAATATACCAGAAATAGAATGGCTTTTAAAAAGGGGAATTTAATAAGTTGTTAGTTTACAGTTCTAAGGCCAAGAAAATGTCCCAATTAAAACAAGTCTATAGAAATGTCCAATGTAAGGCATCCGAGGAAAGATACCTTGGTTCAAAAAGGCTGACAAGGTTAAACATTTCTCTCTCAGCTAGGAGGGCACATGGCAAACATGGTGGCATCTGCTGGCTTTCTTGTGGCGCTACCAAAAAGGGACTGTCTCCTAAATGTTTCCTCTTTTAAAGGATTCCAGTAAGCAACTCCACCTTCAGTGGGTGGAGACACACCTCCATGGAAATCATCTAATCAAAAATTACCACCCACAATTGGGTGGGCCACATCTTCATGGAAACAATCAAAATGCTCCCACCCAGCAATATTGAATGAGGGTTAAAGGGCATGGCTTTTCTGGGGTCCACCACAGATTCAGACCAGCACAGTCAGGTAGGAATAAAATGATATCCCTCTTTTCACTTAACTTGAAATCACCTTTCCATTTACTTATAAATCTCATCCTAATAGGTTAAAATGTACAGTCCTATTACAAGGTAGGAAGCAATGAATTTTGTGAATAGTCTGGAAAACTAAAATTGGAGCCTGTTTGGAAGTGGTTTGAACTTGATTAGAGACACCAGAGTACATTTTCTCAGAGGTATGGACTGCTTATAGGGAGGAATTAATAGTGGAGAGGGTAGCACTTGTATTGATTTAAAAAGTGCAAGTTTTTCAAACAATTTTAAGCTATTTTCCATTATGGGTTAATTAAGAGGGCTGGAAGCAAACCAAAAGTACCCAGGTACCTTGAGGGGAAATCAATGGGCATTAATTACATGGTGGAGGTTGTGGATTGGTCTCATTGTCATGACATTTGCTTTTTAAGTAAAACAGTCCTTTTTTTCCCAGTGCCCTCTTCATTGGCAATAATGACATACCCCCTGAGTTCTTGGCGTACGGCATTATTTAGGAGAGGTCTGCAATTGTAGGCAAAGCAAGGAATTTTGGTTGTTTTGTGGCCTTTTTATTTTGTAGAGTTTGAGCTAACTGCTTAGTTAACTTTTGTGAACTCAATAATGAAGACTATTTTCCAGTCAATCTGTGTCTTTTCACTAAATTAGTAATGTCAGCCTTTAATCAATTGAAAAGCACAGCATTAAAAGCAATTCTGGCTCTGCGTTCATCTAAGGAGAGTTCAGAGTGTTTAGCAAATGTTTTTGCTAGTCTTTCATGAAAATCAAAGACCAGTTGGTATTTATGCTGCTTGCAGCCTTATCCCTTGGCTAAATTGATCTTCATGGAAATGCCTTAGAAATGGCACATAACAATTGTGGAGATATGATTTTAGTTTGATCTAGAGCAAGGGGAGCTCCTTTAATGGTCATATTTTTGTGTCCTTGTTATTTGCAATTCTAATTAAATTTGGGGTTTCTCAAGACCTAATTAATTTATGAATGCATTGGTGTAGATTGGGCAGGCAGGTTGATAGGCCTGAATTAAGATACAAATTTCTTCAGAAAAAAATTTTAATGATCTTTCTTCAACTTAGGGAATTATTTAACTATGACCCAAGTTCAGCCTTAGATCAAGTTGTGCAGTTAATATGGTCAGGCCTCCAATTGCCATCAGAATTGATTATTACTGCAGGTTTTATTTTGAAAAGCATTTGAAGATGGGTTTCAGAGTAGAAAGGACGTTAAGATAGTGAAGAAAAGGAAGAGCTTTTGGGCTAGAGGTGTAAATCTGCAAAGTAAGATATAGAGACAGTTGCACTGAAGGTATGGACTCAGGGGAATTTGGGATATGCATTTGGGATTTTAGTTCCTGATTAGTGAGATACTTTAGAGACATGTATTTTAGAGATGCAATTTTAGAATCTTGAATCCATTTTGAGCCCACTACCAATTGAAATAAGCATGTAATACTTGTTCATTTTAAAACCACTGTTTTCCAATTGTCATCACAAAAGCATGAATTTGTCTGGGGAAAATGCTCTCCAAATTGTCCATTATTTAGCCAGAGTATCCTGGGTGAAATTGGCCATTGGGCCAAAAACAAATTTGAATGAGCCTCATAATGTTTGAACATGTATTGGGTCAGCATTCCCAAAGGAATTTAGAAGCCTTCTTTGAACAACTGGCACCCATGACCAGAATAACAAACAAAGGTAATTGACTGTTCTAGTTTGCTAGCTGCCAGAATGCAATATACCAGAAACAGAATGACTTTTAAAAAAGGGAATTTAATAAGTAGCTAGTTTACAGTTCTAAGGCTGAGAAAATGTCCCAATTAAAGCAAGTCTATAGAAATGTCCAATCTAAGGCATCCAGGGAAAGATACATTGGTTCAAAAAGGCTGATGAAGTTCAGGGTTTCTCTCTCTCAAGTGGAAGGGCACATGGTGAACACAATCAGAATTTCTCTCTCGGCTAGAGGGGCACCTAGTGAGCAAGGCATCATCTGCTACTTTCTCTCCTGGCTTCCTGTTTCATGAAGCTCCCTGGGAGGCGTTTTCCTTCTTCATCTCCAAAGGTCACTGGCTTGTGTGCTCTCTGCCTCTCACGGCTATGCCATTCTTCTCTGCTCTCTCTGAATCTCTTTCATTCTCCAAATGAAAGGATTTCAGAAACTAATCAAGACCAACTCGAATGAGTGGAGACATGTCGTCACCTAATCCAGTTTAACAACCACTCTTGATTAAATCATATCTCCAGGGAGATGATCTGATTACAGTTTCAAACATATAGTATTGAATAGGGATTATTCTGCCTTTATGAAATGGGATTTAGATTAAAACATGGTTTTTCTAGGGGGCATACATCCTTTCAAACCAGCGCATTACCTAAACCACAGCTCAAAAGCTGTAACAAAGGAGCAGAGTTCAGATCTGAGAGAAGATACCTTCAGCCTTCAAAGAGGCTGGGGGAGACAGAGAACCCAAAGTGCTCTGCTGGTACCAGTGCCAGGGTCTGGCAGAGACCTCAGAGGCTGAAGGAGGGGGTCTTCAAATCCCATTTGATGTCAGAATTGACAAAAGAATGCTACTGCAAATAGCAAGAAGAGAATTTGATTAACAGTATAACAGTCCAGGAATTGCGCAACACCCATAGAAGCAAGGTAGTCAGGGGGTTTGGGAATGTATAGTCCAAAATAGAATGGAGACTGGCAGCTATCAGGAGAGTTCTATTCTAGCAGCTTATTGGAACATCAAGGCAGAAGGAAACTTGTTTGAAACTGATTAGTTAGAGCTTAGTTCTCTTTTTCTTTTTTAATTCCCCCTGCTGTACATTCCTGAAGTCTAATTGCATCAGCATAGGACACTCACCTTATGTATCTACTATGCCAGGTGGCATTTTGTAACCCAGAGCCTGAAAGTGATGTGGTGAAGTGTCTAAGTATAATTGTAGATGTGTCTATTTCTCCCTTCAATTCTTTCAATGTTTGCTTCAAATATGTGGGGACTTTAATTTTTGGTTTGTATATGATTTCATTTTCATGTCTTGCTGAATTGAGACTTTCAACAATATATACTATGCTGCTTTGTCTCTTCTAATATTTTTGGTCTTAAATTCTATTTCATCTGATAATGATATAACAGCTCAATCTCATTTTAAATAAAATTATTCTAGTAACATATATTCAACCTAACATTTCCTTTTTAACCATATTCCAGTACATAATCCAGTATTGTTAATTGCATACACAATTTTCTGCTACCATCATCACCATCCTTTACCAAAATTTTACAAGCAACTCAAAGAAAATTTCTATAATTTAAGCATATACTTAAGTTTTCTACATCTACTGTAGTTCCTGGCAAACTTCATTCTATATTACAACTGTATGAGGATGCTTATTATAATTATTTCATATCAGTGAGTTGGCTTATTTCACTCAATACGATGTCTTCTTATTGACACATGTATCACAACTTCATTCTTTTCATGGTTAAATAATATTCTATTGTACATTGTATGTGCATCCAACACTTTACTTACCCGTACAATTGATTGAGATTTGGGGTTGCTTCCATCTACTGGGAACTGGAATAATACCTATGAGCACTATGAACATCAATGTGTATTTTTATGTTCAAGTCCCTGTTTTCGGTTATTTGGGTATGTACCTAGAAGTGTGAATTCTGGGTCACATGATAATCCTCTACTTAACTTCCTGAAGAATTTAATGATTACCATTCATAGCAGCTGCATTATTTTACATTCCCACCAAGAATGAATGAGTGTTCTTATTTCTTCACACCCTCTCCAATACTTGTAATTTTCTGTTTTTTTAATACTAGCCATTTTGTGTGTGTGAAATGGTATCACATTGTAGTTTCTATTTACATTTTCCTAATAGCTAGTGATATTGAATAATTTTTCATGTGCCTTTCAGCCATATGTACATCTTTGGGGAAATGTCTAACAAGTCATTTGCTCATTTTTTTAATTTGGTTGTTTGACTTTCCTATTGAATTGTAGGATTTCATGTTACATTCTGGATATCAAACCCATTTCAGATATATGCTTTTATTAGTCATCATTCTCTAGAAAAACAGAACCCATAGGAGATATCTATAAATAGGAGATTTATAAAGGTGCATCGTGCAACCATGGGAATGGAAGAGACCCAAATCTATAGAGCAGGCTGTGAAGCTGGCAGCTCCAATGAAGTGTCTGGAGAAACTCCAGAAGAGAGGCTCACTGGCAGAAGAAGCAGTGAAAAGGTATCTCTTCTTCCTTAAAATTGTGAGCTGATTGGACTATCTCATTGGTGGGGGGCGTGCCTTAGTTGATGTAATCAACTGATTGATGATTTAATATGCCAACTTTCAGGTTTATCAACCAGCCATGACATACCCTTACAGCAACAGCTAGGTCAGTGCTTGCCTGAATAGACAACTAAGCATCATCATTTGGCCAAGTTGACACCAGAACCTAAATGTATTAGTTAGGGTTCTCTAAAGAAATGGGATCAACAGGAAATATTCATAAATATAAAATTTATCAAAGTATTTCATGTAACTGTGGGAACACAGAGTCCAGAATCTGCAGGGCAGGCTCTGAAGCTGACGATTCTGATGGAGGGTCTGGACAAACTCCACAGGAGAGGCTCGCTGGCTGAAGCAGGAAAAAGAACCTGTCTCTTCTGAATTCTCCTTTAAAAGGCTTCCAGTGATTAGATTAAGCTTCACTCATTGAAGAAGACATTCCCCTTGGTTGATTACAAATGGAATCAGCTGTGGATGTAGCCGATGTGATCATGACTTAATTCTATGAAATGTCCTCATAGCAAAAGACAGGCCAGCACTTGCCCAACCAGACAAACAGGTACCACCACTTGGCCAAGTTGACACATGAACCTGACCATGATACTAACCATCACAATCCTTCTGTCAACTTGGCAGCTATATTCATCACTTTGAAACATCCTTAATTTTCAAATAGAACACAATAATAGACATATATTTCCCCTAACTATACTCAACTCTCCTGTGTACAATTGGAAACACACTATATCTCTTCAGAATAGGTTTCAAGTCCTTAGGTAACATTCATTCTGAACTTCATATCCTATGCCTTATGTCATGTGATACAACTCATGTCATGACAAAAATAAAACAAGATATTTGCTTAGGTACAAATGCAAACATGCTCACAAAGAAACCAGGGAGGAAATATTCACAGAATCACAGCCCTCATTGCTGTGAGTGGTCATGTGGTCAGAGTTCCTATTTATCACTACCTTCTTCTACTATGCATTCCATATTCCCTTTACCCTCAGCAAGCACTTTGGCTGGCTGTGGTGGTTCTTTGCAAGGTAGGGTGACCCAAACCTTCATTCCTGAAGTTCCTGAACCACTGGTAGTCCTTCCTGGATTGGGTTTTTGCAATTTCTCATTTCCTTTCATCACAGGGCATTGTAGTACTGGAAGATGCCCTAGGGGATCCCCTGTATTCCAGGAAAACTCTTCTTTACCTCCATTGTCTGGTCACAGTCCTATTTCCCCTTGATATTCTGTATCAGTCACCCCAGACAGAACAGTAATCTCCTCTCATGCCTGTTGTTACAGTGGCATGAGAAACCCAAAGTGGCCACTTGGCAGTCTTAACTTCCAGTTCAATGGAATAATTGTGTCTCCTGGTAGGAGCACTCCTCCTTTTGGAACTAAGACCTATAGATCAGCAGAGTTTTAGGTTTCAGGGACAGAAAGCAAAAATTTTCCTAGTGGATCCCTAGGTGTGATAGTGAGTGGTGCCACTCCCCATTTCCAGCCCTTGATTCTTGGACCCATGAATCATGGCTATAAGAGAAACAACACCATACAGTGGACGCTGATTCAGAGCATACACAGCCTCCTGGAGAGCATCACCCCAGTCCTGTAAGGTATTGCTACCTAGTTGGCACCATAATAGGGTTTTCAAAAGTCTATTTCACCATTCTATCAACCCAGTTGCCTCTGGATGATGGGCAAGTAATTCCATGAACATATTCCCATTTCTACACTTCATTTGCTGTGAAATGGGTTATTTGATCAAAAGCAATGTTGCATGGAATACCATGGTAGTGGATAAGGTACATAACGCTTCTTCAAAATCTACCATCCATCGACATGATGGTGGATAAGGCATTCTATAGGTCTAAGGATGGTAGATTTTGAGGAAGTGCTGTGTGCTGAATAGGCAAACCCATATCCAGAGTATGGGTCTATTTCAGTTAGAAGAAATTGTTGTCCCTTGTATGATGGAAGTGGTCTAATCAACTTGCCACCAGAGAGCACTCTGATCACCTCAGGGAGTGGTACCATATTGAGGACTGAGTGTGGATTTCTGCTGCTGGCAGATTGGGCACTCAGCAGTGGCCATAGCCAGGTTGGCCTTGGTAAATGGAAGTCCATATTGCTGAGCCCATGCATAATCTCCATCCCTACCACCATGCCCACTTTGTTTATGAGCCCATTGGGCAATTTCAGGAGTGACTGAGGAAAGAATCTATTTGGTCTCCACAGGATTAGTCATCTTAGCCACTTGATTATTAAAACCTCGCTCTTTTGAAGTCACCCTCTGGTGAGCATTCACATGGGACACAAATGACTTCATGCTCTTTGCCTTCTCAGAAAGGCATACCTCTTCTCCCAGGCCAATTTGTCATCAGTTTTCAAATCACGCTATGTTCAAGCCCTTGACAACCAGCCAAACCATTAACAACAGACCCTGAGTCAGTACACAAATGTACTTCTGGACAATTCTCTTTCCAAGAAAAGTAACCAGGTGCACTGCTCTAAGTTCCAGCCATTGGAAGGATTTCCCCTCATCACTGCCCTTCAAGGATATCCCAAAATGGGGTGGTAATGCTGCAGCTGTCCACTTCCAGGTGGTCCTTGCATATCATGCAGAACCATCTGTAAACCAGGCCCAAGTTTTCTCTTCCTCAGTCAACTGACTGTAAGGTACTCCCCAACAGGCCATAGCTGTGGTCTGGGAAAGAGAAGGTATTGCAGCAGGAGTTGGGGTCATGGGCATTTGGGCCACTTCTTCATGTAATTTATTTGTACCCTGAGGACCTGCTCAAGCCCTATTTCTAATATACCATTTCCATTTTATGATGGAGTGCTACTGTGCATGCCCAAGTTTATGGTTTGGTGTGTCAGACAACACCCAGGCTCATGCTAGGCAACACAGGTCTCATGGCAACTTGGTGGCCCATGGTTAAGAGTTCCGTCTCTACTAAGGCTCAGTATTATTTTAAGAGCTGCTTCTCAAAAGGAGAGTAATCATCTGCAGCACATGGTAAGGCTTTGCTCCAAAATCCAAGGGTCTGCATTGTAAATCTCCTCCAGGGGCCTGCCAAAGGCTCCAGACAGAATCCCTATTTGCCACTGACACTATCAGCACCATTGGCTCTCTGGGATCATATAGCCCAAGTGGCAGAGCAGCTTCCTCAGCAGACTGAATATGTCACAGAGCTTCCTCTTGCTCCAGTCCCCACTCAAAACCAACAACTTTTCTGATTTCTTGTCATTTGGTAAATGGTCTGGGGTGGCATACCCAAAAGAGGAATACATTGTCTCCAAAATTCAAAGAAGTCTCTTTTTTGTTCATGGATAGGGCCAGATGCAACAACTTATCCTTCACTTTAGAAGGGATATCTTGAAATGCCCCACACCACAGGACACCTAGAAATGTCACTTTGGTAGAAGGCCCCTGCATTTTTGTTGGATTTATCTCCCATCCCCTGACATGTAATGCCTTACCATTAGTCTAGAGTACTTGCCACTTCTTACTCACTAGGTCCAGTCAATATGATATAATCAATATAATGGACAAGTTGATGTCTTGTGGCAGGGAGAAATGATCAAGGTCACTTTGGACAATATTGTGACATAGGGCTGGAGGGTTGACACTGCTGAGGCAGGACAGTGAGGTTATACTGCTGGGCTTGCCATTTGAATTCACAGTTTCTTGTGGTCCTTATTAACAGCTATTGAGAAAAAAGCACTTGTCAGATCAAAATCTGCATACCAGGCACCAGGCAATATATTTAGTAGCACAAACAGTGATACCACATCTGAAATAGCAGTTGTAATTGGAGTCACCACCTGGTTAAGTTTATGATAATCCACTGGCATCCTCCAGACCCATATGTTTTCTGCACAGGCTAAATAGGAGAGTTAAATGGGGATGTGATGAGAATCACCACCCCTGCATCCTTCAAGACCTTAAGAGTGGCACTAATATCTGAAGTTGCTGCAGAAAAGCAGAATTGTTTCTGATTCACTATTTTGTTAGGTAGGGGCAGTTTTAGTTGCTTCCACTTGGCCTGTCCTACCATAATAGCCCTTACTCCATGAGTCAGAGAACCAAAGTGGGGATTCTGTCAATTGCTGAATATGTCAATTCCATTTATGCATTCTGGAACTGGGGAAATGACCATGGAATGGGTCCAGGTATCCCTGTACCCATGGCGAGATGGACTGAGCTAAAACTCCATCAATCACCTGACCTCCATAAGCCCTATATTCTCACTGCTGGGCTAGAGTGATGCTTTAGGTCTCTTTGAATTAGTGTCACTTATGAGCCAGTGTCTAATAGACCCCAAACTATCTGATCATTTCCTTTTCCCTTATGCACAGCCATCCTGGTAAAAGCTGTAGATCTCCTTGGGTAAGGCTGGAAAGAAGATCAACTGCAACTTGGGCAGTGTAAATAAGTCCTTCCCTGAGGATACCCAGTCCTCCCCTCATTCAAGGGGCTCTGGGACTGTAAATTATTACAAGGTTGGGAATAGATTAAAGGGCTATGATTCTCTGTTTTTGTAATTCAAGTTAGACTTGTGTTCACTGGATCTAGAATTCATCTGCTTATACAGCTCAAACAGGAATTTAGTAGAAAACCTCTCTGTTTTACTTCTAGGTACCCCATGATCTCCTAGCCAATGGTACACATTTCTGTGGGTCAGATTACTTTTAATGCTGCTTTGAGTCTGCTGTCTATTATAGTGGCCACACCCACCTTGTCTTTGGTGATTAACTATCACCACATGGCTTCTGCCAACTTAGGGTCTGATCATTCTCACTGTGTTTAAGGATTCCAGCTCAGTGACAGCTGTTCTCACAGTAATATCTGACCTACAGAGAATGGTGACTACAGAGCTCTTCAGGGAAGATGGAGCTAGTCTCATGAATTTATTTCTCAAGGTTCGGATAAAAGATATGTCCTCTGGACATTCCTGGGGTGTGTGAGCAAGTCTTCCATGATAAATCCACTCTAATATTCCAGTCTCTCTGAGCCTATAGAACCCCCCACCTATGTTATACCAGGGTAGTTCTGGCATTTCAATCTCTGGTAACATTGGCTACCTTTTTGATCCATATTTCAGCCAACCATCCAAACAAACCATTTATGCCCTTTCTAACCCCTTGAGCTGCAACACTGAATGCAGAATCTCTGCTTAGTTGGCCCATGTCAATAAATTCAGCTTGATCCAACTTTATATTCCTGCCACCATTGTCTCATCCTTAATAATCCTTAATATCCATCCTCACACATATTTCCCTGACTACTGTCTATATAGACTGGAAAACTGATGTAGTTCTTTTGGAATATATTGTACCTCCTTATGGGCCCACTTTGTACCTCTCTTTTCATGGCCTTTGAGGCTTTAGACTAGTTGTACATCTTGAAGAAAAGAGGGGTTGTGGGGATTTGTCATGAAAATAATAGAAATATTTTCAAGCCAGTTACCTCAGGGGAGTTCATTGCAGTTTCGTCTGGTGAAACAGGAGTAGTTGCTCCAGACAGGAGTAAGGATTTCCTCAGGTGAGGTGGTTACAGGGACTTAAGGATTAAACTCAGTAGGTAGAGGTTGCACGGCAGACTCCTCTGGGCAGACTGGAGGCTGGTAAACTCTTTCCTTAGAGCAGTCCATTACAGGTCTGTCTAGCAAAGGCTCAGCAGATTCCTGGTATTCTGTCTCTCCATTGCCATCATTATCAAGCCATATATTCCCACTCTACATTTCAGGATCCCATTCTTTTCCAATCAAATCCTTAACCCTGTAAGGTTGAAAGTTTAGTTTATGTTGTAAATCTGCTACTTGCATGATAAGGCTCTGTCTCTGAGATTTCAGAGATCTCAAGTCTGCAACCACAGGAAAGAGGATTTTCTTTCAGCACAAGCATGGAAACTTTTACATGGTTCATAAGGTGTTTAAGTTGCAAATTTGAAGCCTTCAGCTCATCACTCTCCCTCATCACCGTATGAGCATATCTTAACAACAACCAGCCAACATCACTATACCTCTTAATTCCACAAAACTCTATAAAGGTATCAAAACAATCTCACCCAGAGCCTTGCCTCCTATAAGTGTAAAATTAGCAGAATCTAATGGTGACATTTTGCATGTCTGCCTTGCCAATTCATCCCATGGGCAGTCAGTGCCATCTTGATTATTGGAAGGAGTCTTCAGTGCCTCTGAATATAATCAGAGTAGAAAATCAATTGTCAAAAACAATTTTTAAGATTATCTTTCTCATGAACCACTCCTAGTACCAAGTGGTATTATTAGTTAGAGTTCCCTGGAGACACAGAATTAACAGGAGATACCTGTAAATATGAGATTTATAAAGGTGTCTCACACAACATGGGAATAGTTAATACCCATAGTTAAAATCCAAAGGGTAGGCTGTGGAGTTGGCTGCTCTGATGAAGGGTCTGGACAAACTCCACAGGAGAGGTCACTAGTTAAAGAAGCAGTGAAAAAAATCTCTCTTTTCCCACAAAAGCCTCAAACTGATTGGGTTATCTCATTGGTGGGAAGCACGCCTTAGTTAATCACAGGTGTAATCAGCCAGCCTTCCAGTTCATTCAACCAGCTCTGAGATATCCTCACAACACTGGTCAGGCCAGTGCTTGCCTTACTAGACAACTGGACATCATCACTTGTTCAAGTTGACACAAGAACTGAAGCATCACAATGCTTTTCAAGTATTTTCTCACATTGAGTAGGTTGCTTTTTTTTAGGTGCAGTGTTTTGGCTTTGCCCAGTGGAAAGCAGCAGATGTACATGCAATTTTGAATATTTACATTGTATGGATATACCACTATTTGTTTATTCACACACCTATTAGTGGTTCTTGGATTGCTTTCCATTTTTCACAAATAAAGCATCTGTGTACATTTTTGTACATGTGTTTGTATAGCTATGTTTTGCTCCCTTGGGTCAATACCAGCTAGTGTAATGGCTACATCATGTGTAGATGTAACTTTAACTTCATAAGAAACCTCTAGCGTGATTTTCAAAGTGATTCTACCATTTAACATTCTGACCAGTAGCGTTTGGGAGTTCCACTCCCTCAATGTTCTTAGCAACACTTAGTATGGTTGACATTTTTAATTTTAATAAGTCAAATAGGTATGTAATGGTATCTCATTATATTTTTAAGTTGCATTTTACTAATGATTAATGATATTGAAATTCATTTAACATGCTTATTTGCCATCTGTACATACCTTTGGTGCATTGTCCTTTGACAATTTTATTTGGTTCTTTGCTTTCTTATTATTGCATTTCAAGATTTATTTATGTCTTGTGGACAAAGTCTTTCATCAGAAACAAGTTTTGCAAATATTTCTTCCCTATCTGTCACTTCTCATTTCATTTTATTAACTTTTTTCTGCAACAAAGTTCACAAATTTTATGGAGCCCAGCTTATCAATTTGTTCTTTGATGATTTATTGACATTGTGTTCTAGATAAGAAATTATTTACCGACAAGGATGCAAAATGTGAGTCCACTGACATTTTGAAAGGTGTTTAGAGGAGTCTAGTCCCTTGGCTTTAACATGTACATTTTTTCATCTTTTGTTCTCATTTCTAAATGTGGTTTTCTAAAACTGTTTTTTTGCGTGTGTGAAATATAATATATACCAGATAAAAGAAAGAAAAAGCAATAATTTTCATATACTTTTTAAAATTGCCTCATCAGTTTCTATTTTAAAAAAACCTCCTAAGATTTTTACTGGCACTACACTTAGTATTTTGATTATTTTGTGGATAATGACATCACCATTTTAAAGTCTTCAAGAGATTCTCCAGCTTTCTTATTTATGATCATTTTTATTTTTCTCAAAGTTTATTCCCTTCAACATACAAATATTACACATATTTTGCCAGATTTATGATTGTTTCCTGCTTTTTGGTGATAATTTAAATGGTATTTTAAGGGTTTACTTTCTGATAATTTTTTGTAAGATATAAAAATGTATTTCATTATGTGCAATGACTTTGTATTTGAGAACTTGTTAAACACAGTTCTTAACTGTGTTGGCTCTTTTAAGATTCTTTGGATTTTCTACATAGATAATCATGTAGTCTGTTGGATTGAAACAGTTTTATTTTTTATTGACCAATATGCATGTCTTTTTGGGCCTTGTTTACACTGATTTGGAGTACTAGTTTGCTGTACAATAGCAGTGATTGGAGGGAAGATATTTACCTAATTTGTTATCTTAGAAGGAAAGTGTACAGTCTTTCAACATAAGATATAATCTTAGTTGTAGGTTTCTCATAAATATCTTATCAGGCAAGTAATTTCATAATATACTTGTTGTTCTTTCTGTATGCTGAATGTTGTCAAGTAATTTTTCTGTTGTTATTTAGATTATGTTATCTTTTTACTCTTCTCATTCTATTGATCTTGTGAAATACATTGATTGATTTTAACACATTGAACCAGTGTAATCCCAGTGTAATCCTGAATTGATGTGGTGTTTTATCTTTTTTAGATTATGTATGATAGTATTTTGTTGAAGTTGTTGGTCTGTTGTTTTCTTTCCTTATAATAGTTTTGTCTGGTTTGGGCATGAGAACAATGTTGACCTTATCAAAAAATTCAGGGATTAACACTCCCTGATTTTAAAGTCTATTATAAAGCCACAGTGGTCAAAACAGCATGGTACTGGCACAGAGACAGAAGCATTGACCAATGGAATCAAATTGAGAGTGCAGAAATAGACCACCAAACCTATGGTCAGCTGATTTTGACAAGACCACCAAATCCTCTGATCTGGGACAAAATAGTCTTTTTAATAATCAGGCATGGAAGAACTAAGTATCAATAGCCAAAGAATGAAAGAGGACCTCTATCTTACACCCTACACAAAAATTAACTCAAAGTGGATCAAACCGCTAAATATAAGAACTAACAACATAAAGTTTCTAGAAGAAAATGTATGGAGACATCTTCAAGACCTAATAATAGGCAGTAAGTTCCTAAACTTTACACCTAAAGCACAAACACACACACACAAAATAGATAAATGGGAACTCCACACAATAAAATGCTCCTGCACCTCAAAAGGCTTTGTCAAGAGGTGAAGAGGCAGCCAACACAATGGGAGAAAATATTTGAAAATCACATATTGGACAAAGGTTTGATTTCCTGTATATAAAAAGAAATCATACATCCTAAGAACAAAAAACAAACAGTCCAATTATAAAATAGGATAAAGATATGAATAGGCATTTTTCTGAAGAGCAAATACAGATGGCACAAAAGCACATAAAGAGATATTCATTTTCACTGGCAATGAGGGAAATACAATCACGACTACAATGAGATACCACCTCACACCTATAAGAATGGCTGCTATTAAACAATCAGTAAACTATGAATTTGGAGAGGATGTGGAGAAAATGGGACACTTATACACTGCTGGTGGGAATGTACATTGGTGCAGGTTATGGAAGACTGTTTGGCGGATCATTAGGAAACTAAATATTGAGCTGCCGTATGACCCAACAATTGCACTACTTGGTATATACCCAGAAGAGCTGAAAGCAATGACACAAACAGACATTTGCACACCAATGTTCATAGCAGCATTATTCACAATCACCAAAATGTGGAAAAAAACCGAATACCCATCAACAGATGAATGGATCAACAAAATGTGGTATATACATAGGATGAAATATTATGCAGCAGTACGACAAAATGACATCCTGAAGCACGTGACAAGATGGATGAACCTTGAAGACATAATGCTAAGTGAAATTAGCCAGATACAAAAGGACAGATACTGTATGATTCCACTTTTATGACCAGTATAAAGGTATCATCTGAGACTTATAATACAGATATAGGGTACTTAGAGATATGTAGAAGCTAGAGATGGGTGAATGGTTAGCTAATGAGGTTGAACTTCAATATAAGGGGCTAAATGGATGTGAAGGTGATTATCTAGTGGGTCTAGAAGTAATGTTACCATAAGGAAGATGAAAAGGATTGAAAGGAATTGTATAGACCAATGAGTCCCACTGACTCACACTAGAAATATGGATGAGCTCTTGTCAGAATTACTTCAAAGATATGATTCTTGTATAAAGTTCAGGGTACGGGGGGGAATGCTATTGCATGTTATTTTAAAAAGGAAACCATCAGCACTACGACAACAACAGCAGAGATAAATAATGGGGTGAAGGACAAAAGTTAAGAGGAGGGTTAGATTTCCTATTTGGTGAGGGTGTATTTATTGGTTTTCTGTCTTTTGGGAACAATGAAATTATCTAAAATTGAGAATGTTGATGGACTGTGGACTTTGGGCCCTCTACATGAGGTGCAATGAAAGCAGGTGACTGAAGGATGCACTGACAGAGAAGTAGAATGGCAAACGATGGTGTATACTTATGAACAAAGTCTGTACTGCTACAAAAAGGAACAATATTGTGAGGCATGCAATGATATGAATGAACATGTGGGACATTTGGTGAGACAAAACAAGCCAGAAACAAAAACACAACAATGGTATGGTCACCTTTAGAAAATGCTTATAAGAAAACAGGGGCCTAGATTGTAAGCTTTTAGAGCAGACACATTAAATCCAGAGTGGTGATTATTATTTCTGGATTCTGAGAGGCTGTTTTGCATATTTAACCTGATATTTAGAGATAAGAACAAAACAGAACAGGTTGGAGTAAAAGTAATTCAGAACATAGGGGTAAGGAACACAGTATCTGTATTTTAGAACTGCACATACTCTTTGAGACCAATGGAAGAAAGGTTTATTTGATCTGGAACTGAAATTTTCTGTAGTGCATAATCTAATTCAACCCATCTGTATGGCTCATTTGAACAACTGAAACACAGAGAGCACAGAATGAGAAAGAGGTCCTTCAATCCTGTATAGATTATTGCAATGTCTGGAAACATCCTAGAGTATAGTAACCAGATAATCAAAAAGTATTGGTAAAGTCTCCTGAGGAAGGGGAGAAAGACTATTTAACCTTTGTCAAACTTTAGGGACACCCAAATCAATAGGCCATGGCCTTGATCATGAGGCTTATTCTTGTGAAGCTTATGTAGGTAGCATAGAAACTTAGTCTACCTATAGGCCTGCCTAAAAGTTACTTCTGAGGACCTTTGTTTTTGCTCAGATGTGGCTTCAGTCTCTCTAAGCTCAACCCTGCAAAAGAAATCATTGCCCTCCCGCCTATGTGGGACATGACATTCAGGGGTGAAAGTCTCCCTGGGGACATGGAAGAGGACTCCAAGGGATGATTCCAGACCTGGCACCATGGGATCAACAATTACATCCTGATCAAATGGGGGAAAAGAAGTGTTATTAATCAATTATCAGTGGCAGAAAGAATTCAAATAGAATCGAGAGGCCACTCTGGAGGCTGCTCTTACACAAGCTTCAGTTAGGCCTTGCTACCTATCATAACCTGCCAACCCCCAACCAGGTCCATTCCAGCCAATCCTAAAGAAACCTAGGGCAATTTATAAGAGTCCACAAGGGTTCCAGGCAATAGAGTAACTTGTCAGAAACCTACAACCTCCAGATGGGTCCCTCGTCCAAATAGGTCCTGAAACCTAGCCCAGCCTCTCCAGAACATCAGATAGTTCCATCTGTTTACCCCATATCAGTGTTAGACCCTTCCAATATAAAAAATTTAGAATTTCCATAGCTCAAACAACACTAAAGAGAGGTATGGCAGGATCAAAATGATGGTGGTATTATACATAGAAGATAGGACTTAACAAATGAATATGAATTCTGAGTCATTAAACTGATATCTCTTGTAGTCTCCAGTATCTCAGAGGAGCTAGAAGTAAAAACCTAAAATTGTGAAATTGTAACCCATGTCAAAGTCTGAAATAGGCTCTACAACTAATTGTGATGTTGTGCTTGGAAATTATTGCTTTTTTAAATATATGTTATTGTTCACAAAAGAAGAGGAGGAAAAAGTCAATTGTGATGATAAAAAAGTATATAAGCCCTCTAGGCTCCTATGTATTCTGGAACAGAATATATAATATGGTAGCCAATGACAAGCTCTGGGATCTGTCCTGTAACCACTTTTTGAAGATTGCTTTGAAAACTATTGCTTTTTTACTTCTTTGCTTTGTATATATGTTATACTATATAATAAAAAAAGTTAAAAAAAAGTAGACAAACTAAAAAAAAATTCAGGAATGTCTCTGCTTCTTCTCTTCTCTGGTAGTGATTTATAGAGTTAGCATTATTCCTTCTTTCAATAATTAGTAGAATACACACACACATACACACATGTATTTTATTTTTCTGAAGTATTTGAGGCTTTATTACATACACAATAGTCCTTTACCCACTGATAGTGTTTGTTTGCTATGATTAGTGATAATCTTACATGACCAAGGGACAGTTATCAATGGGATATAGAATCCTGTGTTGATGGTTTTTTTACTTTAAGAACTTTGAAGACATCATCACCTTGATCTTTGGTATCTATAAGTTCTGACAAGAAATTTGCTGTAAATTTTATCCATGTTCCTTAGGCAATTTACCCATCCTTCAGTTGCTGTTATGATTTTTATTCGTATGATTTGTTCTTAAAACATTTATAATGCAATTTTGGATATTGTATTTGTAAGGGTTCTCTAGAGAAACAGAATCAGCAGGAGATATCTGTAAATATAAAATTTATGGAAGTGTTTCACATAACTGTGGGGATGCAAGAGTCAAAGATCTGTAGGGCAGACCACGAGCTGGCAGCCCCAATGAAGGTGCTCAATGAACTCTCAAGAGAGGTTGGCTCACTAGAGCAGGAAGAGCGATTGTCTCTTTTGAATCCTACTTAAAAACTTTCTGGTGTTTAGATTAAGCAACTCACTGCAGAACTCCCCTTAGCTGATTGCAAATGCAATCATCTGTGGATGCAGCTAACATGGTGATGATTAAAGTCATGAAATATCCTCACATCAATAGACAGGCCAGCGCTTACCTGATGAAACAACTGGGCTCCACCACCCGGCCAGACTGACACATGAACCTGACCATCACAGTCCACCCCTTGTCAACTTGACTATACACATCATCTTAAACCATACTTAATCTCTAAATAGAGTACAATAACAGACATATTATTTCCTCATCTAACAATACTCAACTGTCCTGTGTACAACCAGAAATGCATTAAATCTCTCCAGAATAGGGTGCAAGTCCTTGGGTAATATTCACTCTCAAACTTGATATCTTACAACTTAAATACTATAACATGAACAAAACAGCTATGCCATATGATAAAGGGAATAAAATAAGGAGGAAAACAAAGATATTTGATTTATGTTTAAATACATAGATACTAATTACAAAACAAAGAAGAAATATTCATACCATTACAGTCCTCATTTCTGTAACTGATCACGTGGTCATAGTTCATATTTATCACTACATTTTTCCACTACCCATTCCATGTTCCCTTTACGCTCAGCAAGCACCTCAGCTGGCCATGGTTCTTTACCTGGTGGGGTGACACAAACCTTCATTCCTGAAGTTTCAGAGCCACTGGTAGTCCTGCCTGGACTAGGCTGTTGCAGTTTCCCAGTGATTTTAATCACAGGGCATGGTAACACTAAGGTGCCCTAAGGAATCTCCTATATTCCAAGAAAACTCTTCTCTTCCTCCATTGTGTATTTTCAGTCCTATTTCCCTGATAGTCAGGGTCAATCACCCCAGTCAGTAAAGTAATCCCCTTCTTGTCTTGTTGATCCAGTGGTATGAGTAGCACAAAGTGACCATGTGGCAATCTTAGATTCCAGTTCAATGGAATCATTGTTGTTTCTCCTGGTGGAAGCACTCCCCCTTCTGGAAAAACTGTAGATCAGTAAAGCTCAATGTTGCAAGGACAGAAAGCAAAAATTTTTCCAAGCGTCACTCCCATTTCCACCCCTTGATTCCTGGACCCATGAATCCTGGCTATTGGAGAAACAGCACCATACAGTGGATGCTGAGTCAGAGCATACACAGTCTACTGGAGAACATCATCACAGTTCTGCAAAGTATTGCCACCTAGTTGGAACCGTAATTGAGTTTTCAAAAGGCCGTTCCACTGTTCTATCAACCCTGGTACCTCTGGATGATGGGGAACATGAATTTGTGACCAAGAGACCAGTTCTGCAAGAAATACTAAAGGGAGCTCTAGAGGCAGATAGGAAAAGAATGAGAGAGAGGTGTGGAGAAGAGTGTAGAAATGAAGACTATCAGTAAAAATAAAAAGAGAAAACAAAATTAGATGTGACATATAAAATCCAAAAGGCAAAATAGTAGAAGAAAGTACTGCCTTTACAGTAATAACTGTGAATGTTAATGGATTAAACTTCACAATCAAAAGACATGGACTGGCAGAATGGATTTAAAAAAAAGGACCCATCTATATGCTTTCTATTGGAGACTCATTTTAGACCCAAGGACAAACATAGGTTGAAAGTGAAAGATTGAGAAAAGATATTCCATGCAAACAACAATCAGAACAGAGCAGGAGTAGCTACTCTATTACCCAACAAATTAGATTTCAAATGTAAAACAATTAAAAGAGACAAAGAAGGACACTATATATTAATAAAAGAAACAATTCAACAAGAAGACATAAAAATCATTAATATTTATGCACTAAGCCAGAGTGCTCCAAAATATATGAGGCACCACTTCTTGATAAAAACTCTTAGAACATGAAGAATAGAAGGAAACTTCCTCAACATGATAAAGGACATATATGAAAAGCCCACAGATAACATCCTCTTTAATGGTGAAAGACTTTAAGCTTTCCCTCTAATATCAGGAACAAGACAAAGATGTCCACTGTAAATACTATTATTCAAAATTGTACTGGAAGTTCTTGCCATAACAATTAGGCAAGAAAAAGAAATAAAAGGTATGCAAATGGAAAAGGAAGAAGTAAAACTTACATTATTTGCCATTGATATGATCCTATATGCAGAAAAATACACACAAATCTCTTACAGCTAATAATGACTTCAGCAAAGTGATGGGGGTAGAAAATTAATACCCAAAAGCCCATGGTGTTTCTATATGGAAGCAATGAAGAATCAGAAGTAGAAATTCCATTCACAATGGCAATGAAAAGAATCAAATCTCTAGGATTAAATCTAACCAAGGATGTAAAGGACTTGTACACAGCAAACTACAAAACATTACTAAAAGAATTCAAAGAAGACCAAATAAGTGGAAGGACATTCTGTGCTCATATATTGGAAGAGTAAAATCATCAAGCTGTCAACCCTATCCAAAGAAATTTATAGTTTCAATGAAATCCCATTCAAAATTCCTACAAACTTTTCTGCAGAAATGGAAAAGTCAATCATCAAATTTGTATGGAAGGTGAAGACACCCAGCATAGCTAAAGTCATCTTGAAAAAGAATGACATTGAAAGTCTCATATTTCCCACTCTTAAAGCTTATTACAAAACCAAATAAGCAAAATATCATGGTCCCTGCACAAGGAAAGATATAAAAGACTAGTGGAATCAAATTGAGAGCTCACAAATCAACCCTCACATTTATGGCCATCTGATCTTTGATATGGTTGTAAGGGTTATTCACTTTGGAAAGAATAATTTCATCATCAAATGTTTCTGGGAAAACCAGATCTTCATTTGTAAAACAAACAAACAAAAATAGAAGGGGACCCCATCTCACACCATATACAAAAATAAACTCAAATGAATCAAAGACCTTAATATAAGAGTTGGATCCATCAAACTCTTAGAAGAAAATTTAAGGAACCATTATCTGGGCCTTGTGTTAGATAATGGCTTCTTTGAGTTTACACCCAAAACCCAAGAAACAAAAGAACAAACAGATAAATGGGACCACACCAAAGTAAAAATATTTTTTTTTTCTCAAAGGACTTTATCTTGAAAATTGAACAACAACCTACATAATCTAGGAAAAAATATTTGGGAACCACATGTGCTGGTTTAACTCTGTTATGTACTCCAGAAAAGGCTATTCTTTCTTAGCCAATCACTGTGGGTGGCAGAGCTATTGTTAGCTGGGACCTTCTGACTAGGTTGTTTCCATGGAGATGAGACCCAGCCCATTCAAGATGGGTCTTAATCCTTCACTGGAGTGCTTTAAGAGAGCTTGTGAGAAAGTGAGAGTTTAGAAAGAAAACACCCTGGGAGAAAGCAAGAGAGAAAGAAATGCTCAGAGACATTTGTTTTGGAGTCAGCTGTTGACACCAGAAACTTGGAGAGAAGAATCAGGAGACATCACCATGTCCCTTACCTTGTGACAGAGGAATCCTGGATTCCAGGAGCCTTTCCTCAAAGTATCTCCGACTTGATGCCTTAATTTGGACATTTTCATGCTTTATAACTCTTAATTTGTAATCTCTTAAATCCCCTTTGAATAAGCCAAACCATTTCTGGTATGTTGCATTCAGCACCTTTGGAAAACAGAAACAATGTACAATGATAGTGATTAAATGTACAGGTTAAAAATGATTTTGGAGGAAGAACAAAGGAATGTCAGTATTGCAGGGTGTGAAAAATAGATGGTCATTCATATTTTAAAACTTCAACATCTGTGTGAGCCTAAAGCAAGAAATGTTTATTTGGTGCAAAATTTATATTCTGACTAGTGCATTTCCTAATTTAACTTCAGTATAATTGCACACTATAAGTACATGGAACTTGACTAAGGCATGAGATTTTTTTTGTTTGTCCAAGTTAGTGTGATGTCCTGATAAATCCAAGAGTGGTTTGAACAGTGCCTAAGAAGTATTTGCAAAGTTCCCTTGGGAGATGGGGAGAAAGCGGGGTGGGGGGAATTCAGCTTCCCCATTTCAATAATTCCTGATATTCTCTCAAGCAATGGGGTCAACCGAATCAATAGGCTGAGCCCTCAATCTTGGGATTTGCCACTACAAAACTTATCCCTGCAAAGGATAGGCTGAGCCTACTTAAAAGTATGCCTAAGAGTCACCTCAGAGAACTTGTTTTGTTACTCAGATGTGGCCACCCTCTCTAAGCTGACATAGCAAGCAAACTCACTGTTCTCTTCCCTTTTGTGAGACATAACTCCCAGGGATGTAAACCTCCCCAGCAACATGGGACAGAAATCCTGGGATGAGCTGGGACTTGACATCAAGGGATTGAGAAAACTTTCTTGACCAACAGGGAGAAGAGGGAAAGGAGACTAAACAAAATGTCAGTGCTGAGAGATTTCAAATAGATTCAAGAGGTTACCTGGAAGTTATTTCTTACGTTATATAGATATCCCCTTTTAGGTTCATGGTGTATTAGAGTGGCTAGAGGAAAGTACCTGAAACTGTAGAGCTGTGTTTCAGTAGCCTAGTTTCTTGAAGATGATTGTATATGATTTAGCTTTTGCAATGTGAGTGTGTGATTGTGAAAACCTTGTGTCTTATGCTCCTTTTATCTAGGATATGGACAGATGAGTAAAAAATATGAATAAAAATAAACAAGTAATAGGGGAAACAAAGGTTAAAATAAATTGAGTAGATTGAAATACTAGTGGTCATTGAGATGGATGGGTAAGGAGTATGGCATGTAGGAGTTTTTTCTTTTTTCTTTTTAATTTCTTTTGCTGGAGAGACGCGAATGTTCAAAAATGATCATGGTGATGAATACACACGATATTTTGAGCTATTGATTCTACACCATGTATAGAATGTTTGTATGTCAAGAATGATTGCATGTTTGTTGTTAACAATAAAAACATTTAAAAAAAAAGCATTCAAGGTCATTTCTGTAAGGTCTGTTTTTATTCTATGAATTCTTCCAAATTCTTCTTTATGTTCTCCTAGTGTCTTCCTAATATGCTTTATCTTTTTTGCCCTTGTATTGAAATTATTTAGGAACTGAAGAGATGAAATTCAGAGAAGCACACAGGAAAAGACACAGAAGCTGAGGAAGGAAGTTATGGATAGAGAAGCTAGAAATTGAAAACAAGGAAATCTGGGAGAGAAGGACAAGCATATGTCACCGTATCTAAAGGGTTATTGCTGTACCTATCAATGCATAGATATTTTAAAAACAAACAAATACGAGTCCATATTGATACCTCCAAGACCAGTCCGACACCACAGGGTTTATTCTGCCCCTCCTCAGAGCATTTGTAATTTATTTCTCCAGCATGTGGGGGACATGGGTCTGATATTTTACAATTTGTCCAACCTTCATATACCAAAAAAGGAGCTTTTGAATTGCTACCCTGTACTATGTTTGTTGCAGGTCTTTTTGTTGTTAGCCCAAAGAATCCAGTTGTAACATTGTGTTACAAAGCTATGTAGGTCAGCTCCTTTCTTCCCATCTCCTTCTGAGTGGACCCATGATTTACTTATAACAAGTCAGATTCATATATTATATTCTGCGCTCCCTCTCCTCAAACACAACAATCACTGTAGGATATTTGTGGCAAGGGCTAAAGGGTCCTTATGTCACCTGAAATAGCCTCAGAGATGTGAGCTCACAGTTGGTCAGCTGTGGGCCCCAGGGACCAGTTAAGGCAGAACCTGTGTGCTCTTATTAGGCAGAACCAGGAAAGGTATCAGGCCTCAAGGCTGGATTGAATCACCAAATAATAATTGAAGACATTCTTGGCACCTGTGGGTGGTTCTTGACTCGAACAAGGCTGGTGTTTTAAGGAATCAATACCCAACTGCTGGTTGTCCCACAGCATCAATCCACAGGAGAAGGTTTCATGCCCTCAATGGCAGGGCAGACAGTGAGATTCTTATTGCCCTGAGTCAATGAAATAACTGGTAAACCAACACCCATGCTCTCCCAAGGGCAGACACAGCCCAGATCACGTATGGAAGCATAAACAGGCTACCCCTCCTCAGCTGGTCACCAGCACAGGGCTTCTGGTGGCCTTCACCAGATTCCAGCCTCTAGCAGGGATTGAGAACCACATGTCTCTGGCCTCTTGCTGTTACTGTCTCAACATTTTAGAAATGCTTTCTTCACAAATCAAGGCAATAGCAAACCTCTGGCTACTTAGTCAATTTTAGGAAAACTGTATTCATTTGCCAAATCTGACCTGTACCCATTTTTGTAATGCTCAAATGCTAAAAATGTTTTTACATTTTCAAATGGTTGAGAAAAATCAAAACAATGATATTTCAGGTTATGTGAAAATCATTTGTAATTCAAATTTCCATGTCCATAAATGAAAATTTATTGGAGCATAATTTTGCTGGTTCTTTTTCATGTTGTCTTTGGCAGCTTTATCACTGCAGCATTGGGGTTGAGTAGTCCAAAGCAAGACTTCTATCCCACAAAGGCAAAAAATTTATACTCTGGATCTTTTTGAAAAATGCATCCCATACCCTACTCTATCCCATTGCCCAAAGAAGATGCTGAGCATGAACTATGTGGCACAAGGAAGATCATGTTTCCTTTTCCACCTGACTTCAGGGAAGTCAGAGCATCCGATTTTCAGAGTCTATGATCATATGAGACCCTTCCAAGTGGCCCCACTACCTAAAAAGAGCTTATCTTACAGTTGGGTGCTTGTTAGGATTCCAGGACAAATGGCACAGCAAACAGCAGCTGGTGGGACACGAGCTCATCTCAAACCCATCCAAACTGCTGACCTCTGCTGGACATCCTCAGCTCCTGATCACTTCCAGGCCATGTCTGATTTTGACATCCACAGACCCTGACTCGGCAAAGGGGTTTCATGACTAAATCCTCTGCTTTTTATTTTCAACGTGGCGTATGCTCTTGCTTTGGCTCAAAGAGATGGAAACAGATCCAATTTGTTGGTTCATCCCTCTCCTCTCAATAGAAACCCTGTGGCCCTCATGCCCTCACTTCAGCCCATCTCCATGTTTGCTTAGTATGAGCTTGTCTCCCAAATCATGCATTTACCCAGGACAGCCCACTTTATTCCAGCAAGGTTTCAAACCATCCAGGTACTTAGTTGAAGTTTGTAATTCATGAAACTGAGCCAGGCCCTGGCTACCTCCTGTACAGGGGCTGATGGAGCTTGTGCCTTCCTGTCTCACTGACATGGCACACAGCACAGCAGGCACTGTTATCAATGTTCACTGCGCTGAATGTGGCAGAGCTCGGTCCATCTCTCCATGCCCCCAGGGTGAAGTTTGTACCTTCACCTGTGTCCCAAGGTGAGCACTGGCTCCTGGCACCACATGGCTGGATGGAAGGAAATCAGAAGGGCTGCATGTTCATGATCCTGACAGTGGATGAGGCAGTGTTCAGTCAGAGTGGGAGAGTGAAAGCCCAGCTCCCTTACCTCAAGATTGACAAACTGTGGTGACATTATCCTCCAGAGCTCCTTTCAGGGTCAATCTGAGTCTGGAAATCACCTGGAATCACACTCTTTCTTGGCTTCTTCCCCTTCCCTCCTTGGCTTCTCTGGATAGTCTCCATAATAAATCACCCATACAAAGCTCTCATCTCCTGGTCTACTTCTAGCAATCCCCACCCAGGGCAGTCTGCCACTGGCTGTGATGACTGGATAAGTGTTCATCCTGAGAAACTTCCTATGGTTCAGATGAAGAGGAATGCCAATATGGAGATGTGTTTCTTGGATTGAGGTGCTTTTGCAGGGAGTATCTCCTTTCATTTTAGCAGGGGTCACTGCACTAGTTTAGTCTCCCAAGGTGCTTTCACACAAGTCCTATCTGAGTGTCATAACTCTCCTGGGAATTCTCCTTAGATTGATGCATGTGCTTTTTCTGTCCTTTCTTCAGAGAAAGGCCCCCAACTATTTCTACCCTTCCCCCACTATCAACTCACTTCTCCAGTTCACTGCAGCCTCTTGGGGACATGCTTCTCTCTGAGCTGGTTGGGGAACACTTGGTTATGCAATTCAAGTTTTTGTCACTTCTGCTGCTTTGCTTCTTTGGCTTCCTAACTGCCCTGGTTTGAAAATGTTATGTACCACAGAAAATCCATGATGTTGCATTCCTAATCAAATCTTGTGGGAGCAGACCTTTTGTGGGATGGGATCTTTTGATCAGATTATTTCAAGATGTGACCACTCCAATTTTGAGTGGGACTTTTGATTATATTATTTCCATGGAGATACGACCCTGACCATTGAAGGTGATCTTAATTAGTTTACTGGAGTCCTTCAAAAAGCTTAAGGAGAGAAAAAGAGTTCAGAATTAACATGGAAAGCAGAGAAATGAAACCAAGATGCAGACATTTGGAGCTGCTAACCTAAGAGATGAGATCCAAGGTTTGCCCTGGAGAAGCTAAGTGATGGCCCACAGACATTTAGAGTGAAAGCCATTGGAAACAGAGCTGAGAGAGCTGCTTGAAACTAGCAGCTTGGAGAGTAGGCCAGCAGACCTCACCATGTGCCTTCCCATGTGACAGAGGAGCCTGGATGCTGCCTTTTTTCTGAGAAGTAATCCTCCTTCTGGTGCCTTAATTTGGACATTTTCACAGCCTTAGAATTGTAACTTGGAACTTAATAAATCCCTTTTGTAAAAGCCAACCCATTTCTGGTATATTGCATTCTGGCAGCTTTAGTAAACCAAAACACTAAGTGTCAGCAAAACTGGCTTCTGTGGTCATAGAGCAACATGCAGGTGAGTGGTCCAATTTTAAGATTCCCTACAAAGATCACATTTGTAGTCTATGCCTAACATGGAAGTTCTCTTGGCCATGCCATTCATTCAACACATGTTTATTAGGCATATACTATGTGCCAGACACTCTGCCTCATGCTCAGCTTGAATTAGGCAGACAAGGTCATTACATGCTCAGTACTACCGTGGGGAGACATTCATTCACTCAACTGGCAATTATTAGATGCCTACTGTATGCCAGTTACTGACCCTTCTGCTACAAATTCAGCATTGAACCAAGCACGCCAGCCATCATCACCTCAAGGAGCTTATATTCTAGTAAAATATAATGAGTATATATGTGATAAACAAGATACTTTCACATAGCAATTAATGTTTTAAAAGAAATAAAAACAATAAAACAGCATGTCATTTTTTTATAGAGTGGCAAAAAGAATCCTCTGAGGAGGCATTTCATGCAGAGACCTGCATGATGTAAAGGCTCCATGAAGATGAAGTAACATCCCAACAGACATTTTGTTTTGTTTTAATTTAATTTATTTTGTATTATCAAAACAAAACAATATACACACATAAACATTCATAACATACAAACATTCTGTGTATGGTATACAGTCAATGGCTCACAATATCATCACATAGTAGTGTATTCATCACCATGATCATTTTTTAGAACATTCTCAGCAGGCATTTCACAGACAGAAAGCCTGGTGGTGGGACTGGGATTGGGATGAGAGAACTGGGAAGGAGCAAAGTGAGAAGGGGTGGAGCCACCCATACAGGACCATGGAGATTTTTTCAGGAATATGAGGAGAAATGATTGTATGGTCTATATTTTGGACAAAAATCTTGGGAAATTAGAGAAGTCCTTGGGCACCAACTTGCAGATCTGTAACTTCTTTCTTCACTATGAAGTTCATGACTTCCTCTTCTCTGTTCAACAACATTTACCAGGAAAGACCATAAATGAAAGCATGAAACCTGTCCTACAAATTTAAAAGGTTCAAGTCACATAAATAATGTTGTATTACAAGAAATGAATTGAATTAGAAATCGACAGCAGAGAGATATACGGAAAACACCCCAATTTTTGAAACTAAATAATACTCTTCTAAATAGCACATGGCTCAAATAAGAAATTAAAAGGAAAATTAGACAGCATCATGAACTTAATGAAAATAAAAACACAACATATAGAATTGTGTGTGTTGCCACTAAAGCAGTCTGTAAGGAGAAGTTTGTGGTATTATATGCATATATTAGATGAGAAGGAAAGTATAGGCCAGATATTGTACAATGTGTAACTGCATGCACGAGCAGTAGGAACTTACTAAAATACTATAGGCAGATGAAGGGCAGGATTAGACTTTGGCTTTTAAAACCATTTTCTGTATAGAGGATGTGAAGAACCAGAACACTTATTCATTGCTGATGGGACATAAAAATGGTGATACCATTTTGGTAAAAAGAAAAAAAAACAACAAAACTGAAAGTTCCTTATAAAATCAAACATACATGGTCCCTAAGATCCAGCAATTACACTCCTACTCATTTACCCAAGTGAAACAAACAGAAATAACATCTGCAGAAGGACATGCATGCAAATGCTCATGGCAGTTTTATTCATAATAACCAAAAGTTTGAAAAGAGACATATGTCCATCAACAGGTGATTGGAACGAATAAAAAGTAATGCATTCATACAATGGAATACTAATGGAAAACTGAACAAACTGATGATACATGCAACAACATAAATAATCTCACAAATAGTATAGTAAGTGAAAGAAGTCTCATATACCTGTAATTCCATTTATATGAAGTACTAGAGCATGAAAAATCATAACAGTGTTAAATTCAGTAAGGAGTGGTTTGGGATTGACTTGAGAAGGATAGAAGGGAATATAATAATATCTTGATAGATGTTTGGGTTATGCAGCTGTATACACTTGTCAAAACCCAGAAAATGTGCACAATTATTTAGGCATTCCATTGAAACTTTTACTTCAAAGGGAAAGGAAACAAATATTTAACACTAATTAATGTATATCATGATGATGTATTTAAGGAGAAGTGAATTAATGTCCAAAACTTGCTTTGAAATCCATTTAAAAACAGCATGAACTGAAGGATGGATAAGTACTTTTAAAAAGTGTAGGAGCAAGTTAATAATAGAATTTTGGTATTGGACATAAATGTTCACTGTAAAATTCTTTCAACTTTTTTGTATGCTTGAACCCATTCATTATAAAATCTTGTGAAATCTGTAACTCTGGATTCAGGGCAGAAATATAATCTTAGGTGGGCAAAGATACATTCAGATATAGATGGGATAAGTTGCAGATATGAGAGGTGTTCTGATCCAATCAATAGGATTTGAGGATGCTTTGGATACAGAGGTTAGGAAGAGGAACGAGAATGTTTCAGTAGATGGGCTGAAGGAATGGAAGATGGTGCATTGACACTGTTGAATGAGATTTCTGGAAATAATAACTAGGCAATTATATTAATGAGTTTGGGGTTTGGAGGAGAATAAGGGTCTCTAGCTATAAATTTGGATATCAGTTGCAAATACTAAAGATATATGCAGACATGGGCATGAATGCAATTACCAAGAGAAGAGAAAAGAGTCTAAGCTGAAACATAGGAAAAACACAAAAACGTAGGCTAGAAGCAGAGGATAAGACTAGTAAGGGAAAAGTGAACAGAAGAGGAGGGAATGGAGAAAGAGGAGGCAGAGAAGGGGATGAGGGAATCAAAAAGGAACTGAGTCCACAAAGATAATATTGAAGAAATTGTGTACAAATTAAACACCAAAACAAATATTTCCTGTGATACAAAGATTCTTGGTTAAGGAATGATCCTTTTCTGTGTGAAAGGAAAATGTAAATTTAAATACACCTCTTTTCTGCTGGTTGCTGAAACTGAAGGCTTGATGATGCCATTTCTCATCCTCTTTACAGTGCCAAGGCTGCAACACTTTTCAAAGATGGTGAGGAACAATGTCTCTTGTCTGTTTCCCAACCTAAGCAAAGAGGAAGTGGGTAGGAGAATCTAGGTGACGTTCCTCAAAATTGAATTTTTTTTAAAAGTCCCCATGTTAAAATGTATCAAGCACTGTGCATAATGGTCCCCACTTCAGAACGCAAGACTCCCACTCTGAAAGAGAAATGGAACAGTGATGTCCACATTTGAAGGCTAAAGACATGTTCCCTGCCACTGACGCATGGGTGAAAACATCAGCAAACTTTGGAGTACCACCCTGGGCCTCCTGTTGTTTCACCTAGCCACCTGCTCTACCTTGAAGAAATTTCCCCATCACTACCTGATCCCCTGAAGTGCTGAGAGCATCAACAGTTAGTTTACTTGGAAAGTTCATTTAAATGTTCCCCATAGAAACCTGGCCAGTTCCTAATGGGGGAAGATATTGTTTGTAAATCTACAACTTAAATTAAATTCCTCCCTGTGTTAGTTAGATTCAGTTGTCAACTTGGCCAGGTGAGCATACCTAGTCTTGTTGCTGCGGACAGAAGCCAATGGTACGTGAACCTCATCTGTTGCTAATTACATCTGCAGTCGGCTAAGAGGCATGTCTGCTGCAATGAGTGATGTTTGACTTAATTGGCTGGTGCTTAAATGAGAGATTGCAACATAGCACAGCTAAGCAGCTCGGCATTCCTCATCTCAGCACTTGCAGCTTAGCCCAGGCCTCTGGAGATGTAGAAAGAAGTTACCCCGGGGAAAGTTGTTGGAACCCAGGGGCCTGGAGAGAAGACCAGCAGAGACCATTCTGTGCCTTCCACGTAAGAAAGAACCTCAGTGGAAAGTTAGCTGCCTTTCCTCTGAAGAACCAACAAAATAAATCCCCTTTTATTAAAAGCCAATCCATCTCTGGTGTGTTGCATTCCGGCAGCTAGCAAACTAGAACACTCCCCTTGTCACTTGCACCAGTTTCTCATCATTTTTAAAAATTAACTCATTAGCATTGAGAAAAATTCAACTCAGCCACTTCCTTTCATTTACCAGATGTGGGACACACCTTCCTGAGGGCCACCTTTACATCTTTGTTCCGCAGAGTGTAGATGAGTGGGTTCAGGGTGGGGCTGACTGCTGTGTACAGGATGGCAACCACTTTGCCATTTTCCATGGAGGCGCCAGTCCCTGGGAGGATGTAGGTGTACACAATGGTGAAGTAATACATGCAGACGACTAGGAGGTGGGAAGAGCAAGTGGAGAAGGTCCGGCGCTTGCCCTCAGGAGAGCGGATGCGCAGGATACTGGCGATGATGAAGCCATAGGAAGCCATGGTGAACAGGAAGTTGACCACCCCAAAGTAAACATCTGCAACAATGACCATGATGTCGTTCAGGTAGGTTGGGCTACACGAAAGCACCAACAGTGAGGGGATCTCACACAGGAAGTGATGGATCTGATTGGAGCCACAGAAAGTGAGCCGTGTCATCAGACCAGTATGCACGGAACTGTTGATCCCGCTGGTTACCCACACAGCACCTGCCAGAAGGGCACAGAGGGGCCTGCTCATCAGTGTGTGATAGTGCAGGGGCTGGCAGATGGCCACATAGCGGTCATAGGCCATGACCGTGAGCAGCAGCAGCTCAGCCCCCAGAACCCACGTTAGGAAGAAGAGCTGGGTCATGCAGCCCCCATAGGAGATGGTGCAGCCTTTGCCCACCAGGTTCTCCAGCAACTTGGGGAGAACGGTGGATGTGCAGACAATGTCTATGATGGCCAGGTTGGTGAGAAAGAAGTACATGGGGGTGTGCAGGGCTGGATTCAGGCAGATGGCCATGAGGATGAGACAGTTCCCTGCAAAAGCCGTCAGGTAAAGGAGGAGGAAGAGAGCTGAGAAGGCACCCAGAAGCTGGGGGTTTTCTGAGAAGCCCAGCAGAACAAACTCCACCACGGCTGTGTGGTTGTTGGCTGCCATTGGGTGGGTGAGCTTGGCCCAGGGATCCAGGGGAGCTACCGGCACCTGGCAGAGGGAAGCACAAAGACAAGCTAGGTGATCACACTTCACATGCATCTAATGGCATGTTTGCAGTGGTGCCTTGGACCTAGGAAACACATAGCTAAGTTCTTAACACAGGGTCCTAGAATAAGGGAGACAATCCTTTCCTGCTCCTCAGACCCCCTCCACATAACAAATTCTCCTTCCTGTTTGTGGCTGGGAAGGCATTACTCAGACATTTAAATAAGAAGTGCAGCCTGTTTTCACTTTAATAGTGAATATTTCCTACATTATCCTGACATTTGAACATTATTGGGAGATAGACCATGTTGTATTTACCTTGAGTATGACACGGCCAGTGACATATCCTAGCTGGCTCCAGGCCTTATTATCTCAAAGAAGAAAAACCAATTCAGCTGGAGATTATGCCTCAGAGACAAGGTGGAATTCTTAACTGCAGAGGGGTAGAAGTGGGCAAAAGGATGGGCTGAGGTGGGGAGCTCAGGTGTTCTGAGGGGTCCAGTGACTGAAGGTGCAGCCTGGGAAGAGGCCAGTCTTGGGGGACAGCAGCCAGCTTTGGAACAGGCTGGACTTGGCTCTGCATCAAGTCTGGTCAATTAAAGCCATGACCACCCAACACTGCCTTGTCTACTAAAGGCTGCTTCCCAGAGTGAGGAGGTGGCTGTATCATGGGCATCCAGGTTTGCTGTTGGTTCCTAAGTAGTTGGTTCCTGCGGCTAACAGGAGCCTGTCTCCTGGCTCTAACCCTAAACTGGTTCTCTTGGACTAAGTGAGAAGTTTATTCTTTCATCAGGTGTGCCAGGGGCTGGAAATGCAACAATGAAAAGAAGAAACACAACTTCACTGTTGCCCGGAAACTCTTGCCATGCACCCACCTGCTTCCCAGGCCTGTGGGATTCCCTGACTTTGCACACCAGTCTGGCAACCCATCCCTGACTCAGGCAGGTGGGTGTCTTCCTTGAGTAGTACATGTCAGGTCCAAGAAGCCACAACCCATTAACAATATAATGAGCATTTCCTTCTCCTCCCCTTGTTGCTGCACACCCTGGGCCCACCAAGTTCATGGTACAGGGAGGCTCCAAGAACATGCCCTGCCTGTTGAATGTAGGTAAATGATGGCCTGAGAACAAGGAGTTATCAATATGTGCACCTCCTAACCAGGGGCCTGGTCCCTCCAGTGTCCCATGAACAGAGATGCTGGAGGCTTACAAAATATGTTCCTGACTGTGAACGCTGGGTGGGCAGAGTGCAGAATAAGGTGTGTGGGGGGGAGGGTTCTGTGAGTGTTACCTCCTCAAAGTGACCTGCTCAATTCGCTCCCCCCATTACCCTCCCAACCACCCTTACAAGGACCAAGTTTTGCACAGACTGCTGAACAGAACCCAAGCTCTGTCCTTGCCAAACTTGGGTGCTAACTGTGCTGCAGGATGGCGTGGGGGGTCCTTGCTCATGGGGTGTTCACATCTGAGGGTCATGCTAGGGCCATGCAGCAACCACCTCACATATCCTTTCCTACAATACATGTGACTCTCCCCATCAAGCACTGAGCCCTCTTCTGGCCACTGCCACCCAAGTCCACTGCTAATGTTCATGGGGCACTTACCTGTGCTGCATTTATGTGCAACATTTGTCACAATCAATTAACCAATATTGATACATTGTTGTTAACCAAAGTCCTCTGTTTATTCAGAATTCCTGTTTTCCTGAATGCCCCTTTCTGCCTTAACATCCATCTGGGATATCATATCACATTTAGTCATCTTTTGGCTCTGCTTGGTGCTGTTGGTTTCTCAAACTGTGCACCCCTTGCTTCAGATTCAAAGGGAGCTGAGTCAGCCACCTCCAGCTCATGCATCTGGAGGAGATTATTTTAAAGATCTTGACCTATTCTAGAGAACAAGGCCAAAAGTGCTGTTTTTCCCTTTTACCAGTCAGCCGCACAGATAGGACTGGGGGCAGCAGAGCCAAGGAGCTCGGATAGTCTCAGGGCACCTTAGCATTTCACACTGGAATTGCAAAAGACAGGAACAAAGTGATTATAGGGACATTTCATCCACAACATATTAGTTCAGGTCTAATCTAAATCCATCTCTTCAGAAATATTGAAAGGAAAATTGGTAAATTGTCGAAAAGGCAAGGAATAGACATGCGTCCAAGGATTAAATAGATTTATTCACAATTAACATATTCCCTGTTAATATAAGACGTGTCCACAATTGCTTCCTGTCTAAACTGACATTCACATTTCAATGAAAGATCAACAATATCCTTACCCCAATTAAAGGTGAGATAGAAACCTGTGATTCAAAGCCACTTTCCTCCTGTTTGTGCCTTCCCTGTTTGCTGTCGACCTTTAAGAACATCTGCTTGGGGTGGACGCAGAGGTCACTGAGAAGCAAGGAGAGGCCAAGGCCCTCAGGGAGCAATTATCCCAGCAGGAGGTAAACAGGGGCCCTGGGGAAGCTGTCTCCAGGCCAGGGCTGGGTCGGGACCTGAGGAAGGGACAGGGCAGGCTGGTACTTGTCTGCTGGGACAAGCCCCTCACCCTGTTGTTCCGAACATGGAAGAACCTGGCCTCTTAGCCTTGACCCCTCAGTTCAGAGACTCTGCATAGCCTATCCTGCAGGAAGGTTGGGAAGGACTTCTTAAATCCATTTCATTCCTTACAGCAGTTTTCAATTTATAGAAACATGGTAAGGTGACACATAGCATTCAAGGGCATTCTACGTACAGTCCCCTATAGGTAGTGTGCTGCATTTGTGCACATTTGTTACAATCAATGAACCAATATTGATAAATTGTTGGTATTTAAGGTCCTCAGTTTATTCAGAGTTCCTGTTTTCCTGAATGCCCCTCTGTCTTAACACCCGTCTGGGACACCACATCACATTTATTCATCTTTCGGCTCCACTTGGCACTGTTGATTTCTCAGACTGTGCTCATTTGATGGCCTTGGCCAATTGAGGGGGACCGGTAAGGGCCTCACAGGAGGCCTCTCTGTGGAGATTTGTCTGATATTCTCCTTGTATGTTGACTGTGTTACGGGTGCTCTTCCCATCACATACTGTCAGGGGTGCTTCAATAGGACTCATTGCTGAAGGTGTCAATCTTTGTAAGATGGGATTTGCCTAGTGTCCATACACTCAGGAGACACACTAGTCTGCTCTCCTGGCCAAGTCTGAAGCCACATCAGGAGTCTGAGGAAGAGTGGATGTCATGTATGCAAACCCAGACCCAGCGCCTGGCACCCCAGGAGGGTAGGTCTTGGCTCTTTGCCAGGCAGCCCTTGGCTCCTCAGGAAGTTCAGAAGTGAAGACCATGGAGCCAGGCACAGTACTGCCAGCCTGGGTGATGGTACAGGGAGCTCATTGCAGCCGGCTGCCTCCCCTGGATCACCAAATGTATCACAACTGATCATGAGATATCTGATCATGAAATGAAATGGGTGGTCTTCTAACTATGTGCCCAAGTCAAAGAACTAAGAATATAATGTAGACAAGGAAAACCCAGCAATTTGTCTTAGAAACCAGCTTCAGAAAACATGACATGCAAATGCTTGCAATTATGAAACAACCAAAGAGAGGGCCATTGTTAATTTAGAGTAGTTCTTAATTTTGCAAAAGAAATAAACACTGAGTCCCTGGACTTTTCAAGACAATCCTAATGCCCTTCAAATCAATCAATCAATATTTTTAATCTCTGATCAAGGATTAAATATTGTGCCAGTTTGAGTCTGTGGTAGACCCCAGAAAAGCCATGTCCTTTAATCCTCATTCAATATTACTGTCAGGGAGCTTTTTGATTGTTCCCATGGAGATGTGACTCACCCAATTGTGGATGTTAACTTTTGATTAGAGGGAGATGTGACTCCACCCATTCCAGGTGAGCCTTGACTGGAATCCTTTAAAAGAATTAACATTTTGTAGAAAGTCCCTTTTCTTAGAGCCACGATAGAGTCCACCAGTCAGAGACCTTTGGAGATGAAGAAGGAAAATGCCCCTGGAGAGCTTCATGAAATAAGAAGCCTGGAGAGACAGCTAGCAGATGTTGATATGTTCACTATGTTCATTGCCAGCTTAGGGAGAACCCAGAACTTCATTGGCCTTTCTTGAGTGAAGGGAGCCTCTTGTTGGTGCCTTAATTTGGACATTTCTATAGACTTACTTTAATCTGGACAATTTCATAGCCTTAGAAATGTAAATTTATAACTTAATAAATTCCTCCTTTTAAAAGCTGTTCCATTTCTGGTATGCGGCATTCTGGCAGGTAGCAAACTAGAACAAGTATTTTTGCATGATATTTAATGCAATGGAATTTCAACAATTCAGAAATTGGAACAATTCTTCTAATTTATTTAGATGAGATACAATCTTCAGCTACATGTGTTTTTCCTAATTGAAGATACTGCTTTTCTAAAGAGTGATGTTGGTTTATGAAAATAGTCTGTGATGAAGGTCCTTGCCACACTGATTTCGAGTTTATCCCATGACCCCCATCATATAGGCAAATTGACACCATATAAGCCTCATTATCCACAGGACTTGTTTAATACAATTTTTCTGAGCACCTAGTACATGCATATATTTGTCCTATGGTCATAAGGATTCTCTTGACCGTTCAATGGTCTCTTCCCTTGATGGTTCCAACATTTGTAAGGAGCAGGCATAGTGTGAGACTCCCTTGCCCAAGTACTTGCACAGTATGGCTTCCATCATTGATCCCACCCCAGAAATGGTGCATGGGGCTTAGAAGGAATTAATGAGGACATGTACTTGGAAGAAGGTCATAGTGAGAGTTACCTGTCCCCACCTCTACGCCAGCTGAGCCAGAACACTGAACCATATAGGACCCCATACGTGAACCCCCAAACTAAGTTGCCATCCTCTGAGAGGGTAAGGGGGCTTGAAACATGCCAGGTTATGTTTCTGCTGCCTGGGAAAAATGGAGTTGATGTTAAATTATAGAATCATGAGGTTGCCCATTTCTTGCTCCCCTTTCTGGGTCTGTGCTGAACTTCACATACAGCTCTACCTCAAGTTTAAGCCACTCATCCCGCCTTCACAGTATCATTTCACAAAGGGCCATGAAGGGATGACACCCTCTTCATCCAACTCCATGGTAAGATACCACCTCTGTTATTATGGTTCACAAGACTGAAGATGGGACCTGAGGATGCTCTGAAATCCTGTCCAACACCCCTTCCCTATTGGCAGGTGATTGAGATGGCTTCATCCATCATTAAACTTGGCCCATGCTCCATTCACACGTGGGCTTCATCTTGGACTCTGAGGTCTTCCTCCCTGAAGCCTGCTCCTCCCTGCCCCACAGTTCCAGGATACTTCAGCCATCTCCAAGTTCCCTGCCTACTTCCCACCCCACTCCTACCCTATAAACATTAATCCATTTCCACAAAAGTATTGAGCAAGTTTGAAGCTCTTTGGCTCACCTCCTTTTGGCACCCTACAAAGAATTATGGATTCAAACTGACATTAAAACAGCTAATCATGTTGTTTTCCAACTTGGTTCACATTTTCTGACCTACTTTAATCAGGGTCTGAAAATCTGTCTTCATTCAACAGATCCTCGTTGTGTCCCTAAGATGTGTCATGAAGCCTGACAGACCCTGGATGGACAGTGGTGAAGAATGGTGGAAGCTTTCATTGCAGCAGGATGAAGGCCTTGAATTTTCCCACTAGAACCCCATCACAATCACCTTGCTTTGCCACTTACTGTAGCCCTGCCACATGCCAGACTTCATACATGCCATCACGTTTATCTCTGTTTTCTAGATGAAGAAATTGAGAAGAGAATCCACACATTTGTCAAGTCCTCACATTTGGGAAATGGAACTAACAGTACTCACGTCAGTTCTGCTTTAGAACCATGTCTTTAAATATTGGGCTTCACTGCTGTCAAATCCTATAACATTAAGGAAGAAATAGACAGTTCAAAATAGTAGTTGGAGATTTCCATAGCCCATGGTGAAAAGCTGATAAAGAGGATTTAGGGGAGATTGTGTAGTAGGAAGCTCCATGGATCAGCCCCTCCACTAAAACCCTACAGAATGGCACTATTGAAACACTGTCAGAGTCAACTATTTTGAGATTCTTGAGTCAACAGGAACACTGTGCAGAATCAAGGAAAAAGCTGGAAGAAGATGCTGGTAAACTGAAGTAAATATTTGTGAATTTTACCATCTTTAATGGGAAATATCTCCCTGCCCCCACTGCCACTACCCAGCCTTGTGACAGGCAGCAGTGGGAACTGCATCCTGGGTTCCTGGATGGCACAGCTTGTAGGTGCCAGGGTGGAATATAAAGCCCTAGTACTCCAAACTTCATGGGGTTATGGTTTGATCAATGCTTTTGATCAGCAAATTCAGATCTCGGGGTGGGGACAGTTCTGGTGGTGGCAATTGTAATCCCCTCTGGCTAAAACAGCAGAGGAGTCATAAGGAGGTAGCAACTTTTTTTTCTCTTTCCATTCCCCATTTAGGAACAAATGTTGTTGCAGAAGCCACAAATGATGGCTTCATTACCCAACAACAGCAACAAAACCTTGCAATCTCAGATAAGTGGGGAAACTAGATTTAAAAAATCATAATACTCAGAATGTTCGGTTCAACAAAAAATTATAAAATACATAGAGAAACAGGAGGGTATGGACTATTCCCTGGATAAAAAAGAAGTTGCCAGAATCCTTCCCTGTGAAAACTCATACTTTGGAAGTATCAGTCAAAGACTTTTAAATCAATTTGTCTTAAATGTGTTTACTGAGCTAAAGAAATACATATACAAAGGACTAAAGGAAATTAAGAAAACATCTGAACTAAAGAAATAAATAGAAATTACATTAAAGAATGAAACAGAGATTTTGGAGCAGTAAATAGAGTAAGTGAAGTGAAAAACTCACTAGAGGGATTCAAAAACACATTTGAACAGTCATAAGAAAGGATCATTGACACTGAATACAAAAAAATTAAAATGATTCAATGTGAAAAGCAGAGAAAAAATAACGAATAAAAAATGAACTAGTTTGAAGAATCTGTGAGTCATCATTAAGATTCACAACATACACATCTCTGGATTCTCAGAATGAGAAAAGGGAGAGAAAGAGGCAGAGTTTGAAGAAATAATGGCTGTAAACTTCTCAAAGCTGAAGAAAGACATGTTTATACACATAAACTAAGCTCAAGGCACTACTAGTAAGATAGCCTCTAAGAGATCTACAAGACACATTATAGAAAAATTGTCAAAACCCAAATACAAAGAGAGGATTTTGAAAGCAACAAGAGAGAAGCAACATGTCGTATATTAGGGATCCCAATATGATTGACATCAGAATTTTCATCTGAATTCATGGAGGGCAGAAGTGAGGGGGGTACTAAAGTCCTATTTTAGTTTGCTAAGGCTGAAGAATGCAATATATCAGAAATAGAATAGCCCTTATAAAGGAGATTTATTTGGTTAAAATTTATTAATTTTGAACTGCACAAGGTGACATCTGCTGGACTTCTCTTCCTGCTTCTGGGTTCAAACAGCCTTCTCCAGAGAAGTTCTTTTCTGCAGCTTCAAATGTGCAGGTCTAACTAGCTCTGAGCTCTGAGATGAGGTGTGCTGGGCTGCTGAGCTCTTTTCTGACCTCTCTTTTAAGCCTCCAGCTAATTAAATTAAAATCACTCATTGTGGAAGGCACTCCCCTTAGCTGACCACAGAGAGGATCAGCCATAGAAGAATTTCACATGCTTATGATTTAAGTCCACAGCAACAGGACAGCTGTATACTATCATCTATCCAAATTGACACCTGAACATAACTACTACAGAATCCACCCATTGTCAACTATACACATCACCTTAAACCATATTTAATTTCTAAATAGAAAACAATAACAGACAATCTTTTCCTAACAATGTTCATCTATCCTGCATTCAATCCATCATATGTTACCATATTCAAAATACATTCATTTCATCACAGTATCACAAAAGACAAAGCATTTCAGGAACAATACGAATACAATACCAACTTAACAACAGTACAAAACCCCATCAAAGTCAGTTATAGGCATGGTCTGTCTTAAGGCAAAATTATTCTCTGACTGTGAACCTGTAAATTTAGAGCAAGTTATCTGCTCCCAATATACAAAGAAGGCACAGTCATAGGATAGATGATCCTAATGCCATAAGGAGAAATTTGAAGGAAGACAGGGGTCACTAGACCTAACCAATTCTGAAAATCTGCAGGGCAAACTCCATTAGATTTCAAAGTCTGAGAGTCACTCATCCTTGGAACTTTAGAAAGCAGCAGTCTCAACCCTTTCCAAAGGCCTACACAGTGGACTTGTTCTCGTCAGACCCTGGGATAATGGTTGCAACATTGGGAAACATTGTGCAGACCACTCCATTTTTTTGCCTCACCTTTCTCAAGCATCTAGGTGACAGCCAGATTCTCTGCAATCTCTGAAGGTGCATGCTTAACCCCTTCAGAACAATGGGGTGGCAGCCAGGCTCTTCCCAATCCCTGGGGAATGTGCTATACTCTCTTCAAAGCCTTAAGCACTAGAACTCTTCATAAAAATTGAGGCCAAAGGCCTGTCCTCTGCCTCTGGAGCAAACTCACCCCCTCCATAAACTCAGTTGATCCATCTCCTGGTCCAAGGTGTCTTGACTTCACACCTTAGCTTCCGTGGTCTTTTCTCTGAGGTTATTCTTCCTTCTGTCTGTTCCTTCCAGTCCAGACTGGCTGTGGCTCCCTTTATACAGGCCTCACAGAACATTTGTTGACTTGGCATGCTCACATCCTTAGAGAATGTTGATGAATTGCAATTCTCTTAGAGATGAAGAGTAGTAGGGCATTCTTTCTGTAGATTTTCTGGAATACTTGCCCAGCATAACAAAATCCACAAAAACTGTGAGACCACTGGAAAAAGATTAATTAATAAATTAATTAATTAATACTCTAACATAAAAATACTTGAGAATAGCATTATGTTATCTAATTATTAAAGAATCATTTCCAAGTTGAAAGTTACAGGGATAATTTAAATTCAGAAGAAACAGACTTTGAGTTCATTGGCTGTCAAACTGGGCTGCATATCAGAATCAGTTGGAGACATTTTAAAAATATATAGATGCTTGGGAACTGCTTTTGGAAATACTGCAATAATAGGTCTGGGATTTGACTGGTAAATCTAGTTTTACAAAATGTTACTCAGGATATTATGGCTTGGAGATAGAGGCATAAATTTGGCATTTTGTCTTATTTTCTCCAAAATCAACAAAAGCAAGCAGAAAAAAAGGAAAACAAATTAAAATGCCAACCTTACTTAAATTAGGAGAATTATGGAATTTCTCCCCATATTTGAGTTTAAAATTTGAACATAGATGTGGGGAAAGTGGGAGATAAGATGCAGGAGGGATCAAATATCAGTAAAATTTCCAAGTACTTTTTGAAGAGGTGGGCAATATCCTGACTTATACGACTAAAACTCCTTTCTAAAATGCGTGGCAACAATTTGGGTTGAGTGGAAAATTCTTTTGGCTTTACCTCCGGGAAAGAAATAAAAAGAAGGGAAAAATGGGAATCACACTTTCAATCCATTGATATCAGACTTCTACTCAGGAAGCCAGATGATAGAGAAAGAGGAGAAACTCCTATTGACAGTGGCTGGTGAAAACTAAAGAATAAAACATATTATTGCAAGTGTTTTCAAGGTTAAAAAACAAAGCATGCTTTCTTATACTGAGGTTGAAGTTTATATTGCTGCAAAACTGTTGGAAATCAGTTTGAACTCATCTAGTAAATTCAAATATTGGCGTACCCTAAGATGTAACAATTCCACTCCTAAGTATACACCCTCGTGCACTTATTGTAAATGTGCCAGGGAATACATCAACTGGTCTTGTAAACAAGCATTGTTTGAATTATTTTTGTATTACTGAAACCTGAAAAAAACCAAATTGTCAAAAAAATGGTGAAAGAGATTGTGGCACAATAGCTCCTTGGAAATACTATAAGAAACTGAACAGAGCAAAAATTTTGGCTATATATATATATATCAACATGGAAGAAAATCACAAATCACATCTTCAGCAGTAAAAAACAAGGCCCCAAAGACGTAAAGCATAAAACAATTTGTGTTTAAGTTAGAAGGTATGTTAAAAATTCAATCCAGTGTTTGGAGATTTAAAAATATGATCAAACTCTAAAGAAAAGTAAATATTTGATGATCAGGAAATTAAAGGTAGAAGTTACGTGTAGTTACGTCTGAGAGCAGATGTGAGTGTGGTGGACAGAATGCATCCAAGTTATTGATACTGTTCTGTTTGTTATAAATTTGTGAATGAACTGGGTTTTTGTAATTAATTATTCTACTATCATAGATATTCTTATATATGTCCTCGAAAGGTTGCTAGTGCAACTGTGGAACTGAATTTTTAGTTTGGCTGAAATTTAAACTGAAAAAACCAATCTGTTTTAGCTAGTGGCTACCAATGTGAGAGAACAGCCCTACCAAGCCAGACATTTAAACTTTTATGGCAAAAATAATCATTTCTTTCAAAAAACTTCTTCAAGATAACCTGTGCAATACGAAGAGGAATTATTAAACAGGTAAGAGCACAAGGAATATTCCCACATTTGTCTAGAATGCTTATGAGAAAACAATGCATCAGAACCAAAGAAACACATGATCAAAATGAAAATTTGGCTGCAAATGAGCAAACCTAATGATGCCATAATCTCCAGAAATATGACACAAATGTGGATATCCCAGGCCTTAGGCAGAAGAGGGCAGGACAACACGTGGGTATGAAATGAAGGTAGTAGCACCCAGAATAAAAGAAGTGTCAAATTATGAAAATGGTTTCCTGTGGGAGAAGGACATGAGATGAGGGATTTGGAGGTATTGATTTCTTAATAATAAATTCTAAAACTATGCAGTACTCTAAACTATGTGAATGAATAAATTGATATAAAAGTAAAGAATAAAAAATGAAGCAGCCTCATCCTAAAGAACACCTAGGGCAATATATAAGATTCCACAAGAGTTCCTTGCACCAGAGTAACTTTCCAGAAATCTACAACCTCCAGATGAATGCCTAGTCCAGATAAGTCCTGAATCCTAGAGGGCCCAGCTGCTCCAGAACATCAGATAGTTCCATCTCCCTACCCCATATTACTGACAGCCCCCTTCAACATGAGAAGTTAGAATGGCCATAGCCCAAATACCTCTAAAGGGAGGGATGGAAAGATCAAAGGTGATGGTGGAGTTATACAGACAAGATAGGGTTAACAAAAGAATATGAATGCTGAATCATTAAATTAAATAATTAAATATCATTTTTTGTCTCCAGTATCTTAGAGCAACTAGAAGTAAAAACCTAAAATTGAGGAATTGCAGCCCATATCAAACTCTGAAATATGTTCTACAACTAATTGTCTTGCTACGCTTTGAAATTTATAGCTTTATTGTATATATGTTATTTTTCACAAAAAAAAGAAAGAAGAAAACTCGATTGTGATGATAAAAGAATAGTCATTCCTTCTAGCCTCCTATATTCTGGAACACTAGAAGGAAAAATCTGAGAGGGTGAATAGTAACTGCTGACAAACTCTGGGAACTGTCTTGTAAATACTTACTGAAGGGTCCCTTGAAAACTATTGCTTTTTTCTTTCTTTGCTTTGCATATATGTTATATTACATGATTTTAAAAAGTTAAAAAAAACCAACAATCATTTACATGATCTCACAGTTTTCCAGATTGGCAATTTGAGGTTCTTCTGGTTTTGACCAGGCTTGGCTGCTCTCAAGTGGACTTGCTCATACATTTGCCATCAGTTACCAGGTCAGGCTGTGGCCAGCTGATCTAAAATTACTCAACCACAACAGCAGTATCCTTCCTCCATGTTGTCTTTCTCATCAAGCAAGGAGTCAGGACTAAGTCCTTTGGTTTGCAGGTCTCAAAAAGCAGGAAGAGCTGCAGCACAAACAGTGAACCCTATTGTAAACAATACATATTATTTTTACTGTGTTTAACTATACTTAATAGTACAATTGTAAACATTTTCTTTCATGAATTGTATCAAATGTACCACACTAATGCAAAGTGTTAATAGGGTGTTAAATGGGAACTCTGTATTTTATACGTGATTTTTCTGTAAACCTACAATTTTGCTAATATATATATATATATATATATATGAAGAGGGCAACCCCAATATGCAAATCCTTCAATTCTCTGCTTTTATCTGATTTGCTACTGTCTCAATGACCAATTCAATCAAATACAGGTGCCACTTGAGTGGGGGAAAAAATCCCCCTTTTTAATGAAAGTACCTTGAAAGTCACTTTAGAAGGCATGGGTACAGATAGAGGAAGAATGCTTGGCCATTTTCTGCAATCAACTACAAGTAGTGCAACTGAGTGTCATCCACACTATGATAAAGTATTTCTTGAGTGCAATGGAATATATAAGGGTGGCATGGTGCAAGAAAAGTTTGAAAAGATGTGCCACTGTAGCGTTTTTCAAATTTATGAACAAACACAGATCTTTTGTTGCATTGTTTCCAGCCACTTGCCCCTGTTCTACCACCTGGAATTACAAAAAATTAAACCAATCTCCTTCCTAGGTGAGAGGTTTTATTGTGTCATAGTTTACTAGTCCTTCCCTACTCACCACCCACAACTTTCTTAAATACTTCCTCAAACGTCTGCCTAAATTTGCTGTTTCATTTTTAAAATGGTCTCCAGAACAAATACGGAAGTCTGACTTCAGCAGAAAACAGTGGATTTTTTCTGGAGCACACCCCTAAACCTCTCAGACAGGTTGGCCACAGAGTTCCTGATTTTAGTCTTTGTGTGTGTATGTAAAGATAATCACAACTCTGTTACAGAGGTCCCAACGAAAAATACATGGAGGTGCTAAGGACATCCACAATAATATTTCCTGGGTCTTGAGGTCAGGAAGATGAAATAACATTAGTCTAGACCCAGCTTTAAGTGATGGCACCTCCAGGCACCAGAACACACAATCTGGATGTCTATGTCCTTTGGAAGCTGCACATATGTGCATTGACTCAACAAATATTTATCAAGTACCTACTATCTGTCAGACACTGTTGTACTTTGTAGAACTGAAAAGATGAGGTAGACCTGGTTTTTACCCACCAAATTGCTACTGTCCAAATGGATGAGACAGATTTGTGAATGAAAATCTCCCATGAATCATGATGAATGCCACAATGGGGGATAATTGGATGCTATGAATACATTAAGCAGGAAAATCATCTAGGTAGCACACACTCAGTAAGCTGTGAGATAAGTACAATAATAGCAGCAAACATTCACTAGGTCTTAGACAGCCACTCACAGCCCTCAGTGTTCACATGTATTAAATTATTTCATCCCAATTACAAAACTATGAGCTGGGTAGAGTTGTCCTAATTTTATAGATGAGGGAAACAAGGCATGGAGAGCTCAAGTGAAATGTCCAAGATTATATGACCAGTAAAGGGGTGGAGCTGGAGACCAAATGCAGGAGTTTGGCTGGAATCAACTCTTAAACAACATGTGTCTCTGAGGCAGGGTGAGCCAGGGGAGGGGATGGGAGAGAGAACCTTCTATTCAAAGGGAACCATCTGTGTGAAGACTCAGAGGGAACTAAGAATGGTTCCTAGAGAAAGTTGTGTGACAAAGGCTGGAGAAACAGGTTTCAACCGGTTAAATGAGAGTTTGGGAGAAAGCAACAGCCCATCACATTTAGTTATCAACCCCCGCATCCCCATAACTCTACCTCAATGGGTTCCTACCTCTCTGAAGGTGGGGAGAATTTTCATTTCATTTTTATCATAAAATTGCTGCCTCCCCACAACCAATACCTTGTTTCAACAATTGTCATGTGTTTCATGATGCCATGTTTAGGTTCAAATTCTGCTGAAACCATCATCCATGAACTTACCGATTGCCTTATCCATGATCATAGTATTCCACACAGCACTTCTTCTGATCAGGGAATACACTTTGCAGCAAATGAAGTGTGAGACTAGGCACATAGTTATGGAATTCTCTGTTCTTACCTTGTTCCTCTTCATCCAGAGGCACCTGGCTTTTAGAACAGTGGAATGGCCTTTAGAAAACTCAATAATAATACTAAATAGGTGGCAAAATTTGCAGGGTTGGTGTGATGTTCTCCAGGAGGAAGTACATTGCTCTGAATTAGCATCCACTATATGGTGCTGTTTCTCCCATAGCCAGGATCCATGGGTCCAGGAACCAAGGGGTGGAAAGGGGAGTGAAACCACTCACTATTACCCATAGCAATCCACTAGGAAAATTTGTGATTCCTGTCCCTCTGACATTGAGCTCTGCTGGTCTACAGGTTTTAGTTTCAGAAGGGGAAGTGCTTCCACCAGGAGAAACAACAATGATTTCATTGAACTGGAATCTAAGACTGCCACCTGGTCACTTTGGGCTACTCATGACCCTGGATCAACAAGCCAAGAAGGGGATTGCATTATTGTCTGGGGTGATTGACCCTGACTACCAGGAGGAAATAAGACTGCAACTACGCAGTGGAGATAAAGAAGAGTTTCCCTGGAATATAGGAGATCCCCTATGGCATCTCTTAGTGCTACCATGTTCTGTGATTACAATCAATGGAAAACTGCAAAAACCTATTCTGGGCAGGACTACCAAGGACTCTAAAACTTCAGGAATGAAGGTTTGGGTCATCCTGCAAGGCAAATAATCCGGCCACCTGAGGTGCTTGCTGAGGATAAAGGGAACATGGAATGGGTAGTGGAAAAAGGTAGTGATCAGTATGAACTATGACCTGTGTTATCAGTTGCAGAAACAAGGACTGTTGTGGTATGAATATTTCTTCCTTGCCTTGTAATTGCTTTGCAAATTTATTTATTTATACATAAATCAAATATCTTTGTTTTCCTCCTTATTTTATTCCCTTTATCATATGGCATAAGCCATTTTGTTCATGTTATAGTATTTAAGTTGTAAGATATCAAGGGTAAGAGTGAATATTACCCAAAGACTTGCTCCCTATTCTGGAGATATTTAATGCATTTCTGGTTGTACACAGGACAGTTGAGTATTCTTATGGGAGGAAAAAATCTGTATGTTATTGTTCTCTACTTAGTGGAGTTTAAGTATGGTTTAAGGTGATGTGTATAGTTACCTAGCTGACAAGGGGTGGATTGTGATGGTCAGGTTCGTGTGTGAACCTGGCCAGGTGGTGGTGCCAGGCAGTCTGGTCAGGCATGTGCTGGCCTGTGTGTTGCTGTGAGGACATTTCATAGACTTAAATAATGACGATGTTGGCTGCATCCACAGCTGTTTGCACTCAGCTAAGGGAAGTGTCTTCTGCAATGGATGATACTTAATCTAATCACCAGAAGGCCTTTAAGGAGGATTCAAAAGAGACAATCACTCTTCCTGCTTCAGACAACCAACCTCTCCTGTGAGTTCCTTGAAGACCTTCATTGGAACTGCCAGCTCATGGCCTGCCCGACAGACCTTGGACTCTTACACCTCCATGGTTATGTGAGATATTTTTATAAATTTTACATTTACAGTTGTCTCTTGCTGATTCTGTTTCTCTAGAAAATGCTAGCTAATACAGTGTTCAATTAAACTGACCATACAAGTTAAATTAGGAAATGCACTACTCCAAATATAAATTTTTCATCAAAGAACATCTCTTTCTTTAGTCTCACACAGAAGTTGAACTTTTAAAATATGGATGATATCATCCTTTACCCAGTCTTCTGATATAGCTTAATCCTATCAAGATCAGCTTCATTCATATGTCTACTCAATGTCTGATCCCTTTTTCAACTTTCAAACAGTTCCAGTATGGGATACTGCTGACTTTCATAGCTTCAAAGCTCTAACTCCTAGTCTTAGGTGTCACAGAAATACCCTAAGTTTCTGGGAGTGACTATGTTATATACAAACAGCTCCATGTCTCAGAATTCAAATTAATAGTTACACTTCCTGAATATACATGGCTCCTGTGAGTTACAAGCTAAGACCCTTTGTAATATGCCCCAACCTGCTATCCCATGTTCTCAACTTTAGTTCACTGAATTTTTGTATTATAGTTAGTCCATATGATTGAAGCATGATAATATTTGTCTTTTTGTTCCTGACATTTCAATCAACATACAGCTTTTAAGATTCATTCATCTAGTTGCATGCCTCACAACTTCATTCCTTCTTGAAGCCATTCAGTAGTCCATTGTATGTATACACCAGAGTTCCCCCTTCCATTCCTCAGTCATTGTACCCTTAAGCCACCTCCATTCATTGTGGATCTTGAACACTGCTGCCAGAGACACCAGCATGCAAATGTCCATTCATGTCCCTAAACTCAGCTCCTCCAGGTATGTACTGAGCAATGAGGTTTCCGGATCACATGCAATCCCACCCCTAGCTTTCTGTGTAAGCACCACACTGCCATGCAAGTGGCTGAACCTCTCATTTCCTTACCAACAAAAACGAATAGGTACATCTCTTTCTCCACATTTTCTGTAGCACTTGTTTCTCTCTGTTCATTTTAAATAGTTTTTATTCACACAGGTAGATGTACCTACCCTCCAACATGTTTTACAAGGTGTTTCTACCATTTTACATTCCGAGAAGCAATGTATTAGAGTTCCATTCTCTCAGCCTTCTTGGTAACATTTCTAATGGTCAATATTTTTTATTTTAGTCATTCTGATATGTTTGTAATGGAATCTCACTCTATTTTTTATTTGCATTTCACTAATGATCAATGAAGTTAAAATTCATTTTACATGCTTATTGGTCATCTATACATAACCTTTGGTGCAGTGTCCTTTGACAGCTTTACTGGGTTCTTTGCTTTTTTATTATTGCATTTTGAGAGACCTTTATGTATTCTGGACACTAGTCCTTCATCGAAACAAGTTTCACAAAAAAGTTCTCCTCTTCTGTTTTTTCTCTTTTTATTTTATTAACTTTCTTCTATAAAGCAAGTTTTCAATTTTTATGTAGCCCATCTTATCCAGCTGTTCCTTGATGATTTATTTACTTTGTGCCTTAGAGAGGAAATCATTATTTACCCCTAAGATGCACAAGATTTACTGTTATATTTCTTCTAGAATTTGTTGCATAGGGTTGGCTTTTATGTTTAGGTATTTGATCCATTTCAAGTAGAGCTTTGTAAAGGTTGTGATCAAAAGTTGAGGTTTATTGTTCTGATAAATGGAAATCCAATTGTTCCAGCACAATTTGCTGAAAAGACTTTCATGTCTTTGCTGAATTGCCTTTACTCCTTTGACTTTAACCAATTGACCAAATATGTGTAGGCCTGTGGCTAGATTTTCTATTTCTTTCCATTGATCTACACATATATCCTTTTGCCAATACAACTCATTGCTAACATTACAAGTCTTAAAATCAGATAGAGTCCACTAACATTTTCAAAAGTGTTTAGATAGGTTCACCCCTTTGTTTTTCCATGTATATTTTTAAATGAGCTTGTCAATTTCTATTTATAAAAAAAAACTCTTGAGATTTTGATTGGGATTGCACTTAATCATTAGATTAAAATTTGTGGATAATGACATTTAAAGAATTTAAATTCTTTGAAGCCATTATTCAGCCCTTTTATTTAGGGTCATTTCTATTTTTTTAAAGTTTTATATGCTTCAGCATACAAATCTTGCACATATTTTGTAGGGTTTATACTTATGTGTTTCTTGCTTTTCTAGTGGTAATTTAAAAGCATTTGAAGAGATTACTTTCTTGCAGCTTTGTTGTATATATACAGATAAATACAGTTGGTTTATGTATAACAATCAATCCCTTTCCAATAATTTGTGGTATTCATTGAACTTTTCAGTTTTCATATTTTGCTTTTACCAGAATGTCCTAGTTATAATCATACAGTAAATAGGCTTTACAACCTTTTTTTCACTTAGCTTTGTTTTCTTCATGTCTTTTCAGAGTTTGTTAACTCACTTCTTACGTTTCTGAACAATATTTCATTGTATGAATGAGCCATAGTTTTTTATCCATTCACTTTTCAAAGGACTTCATGATTTCTTCTTACTTTTAGAAATTATGAAAAGCTATTATAAACATTCATTTGTATCCTTTTCTCTGGACATAAAATTCCCCACCTTTGGGGTTATACATCAGAGCACAATTCTTAGCTGATGTCATAAGGATATTATAGCTTTCTAATAACCTACCAGTTTGTCTTCCAAGGTGGCCACATCATCTTGAATTCCCACCAGCAATGGATGAGTGTTTCAGCTGCTGCACCTCATCTCCACAGGGAGTTCCTTTAACATTTCCCCTTGAGAGGATCTTTTCTTCTCAAAGGCTCACCTTTAAAGATTTGTAATAGAAAGGCTCACCAATAAATATTGATTGTGGGTTGGCCCATTTTTATGGGGGATACTCCAGCTGTCCACTTAGCTAGAAGGTCCAGTGTCATGTCTCATGGAGAGCGAATTGACTCCTGGCCAATTGAGGAAATACTGGGAAAATGGATTCCATCTATGTCAGCAACAAGATTTCTGAAAGAAATGCAAGCAGTATGATTCAGGAGAGTTTCCAATTCATGATATTTTTTTATGTACTCAGGTTTGCAATTATAGGGACTTGATTCACCAAACAAATTTCCTTCATTTTTGTGGAGAGATTTCAACTAGTCACCTAAGTGGACTGGTCAGCCAAATGATTACCAGAACTTTCATTTGAGTTAAGGACTTCATGGTGTGAGCATTAATTGTGTTAGCAGCAATTGCCTTCGGCAGTAAATGATCTTCTAATAGATTAGCTACATGCTTTCTGTCCCTTATGGCAGTTCCACATTAGTTAAACTAGGCTTGTGTTTTTAGAGCGTATCAATATAATCTCCTATATCAAAGGCACATCTGTTATCAATGTAAATGTTTGTTCTTAAGCCTTTAGATATTTGGAAACCTGAAGTAAGGACTGTTAATTCTGTCTGTTGGATGAAAGTTTTTTAGGGTGAATTCTGCTCTCAAGATCCTTTAGTAAGGTAATTATGGTATATCCAGTTCTCATCTCTTGTCAAGTATTTTGTTTTTAAATATAATCTATCAGTATAGAGGATTAGATGTGGGTTGTCTACTGGGGTTAGCTTGAGGTTGGTCATAGGGGAAACTTGTTTCAATAAATAGTATGTTTTAATCCTCATCCAGTCTTGTGGAAACCGCTGTTCCTTTTAATCCCAATTCAGTACTGTAGGTTGAAAACCTTCAATTAGATTATCTCCACGGAGATGTGATATGCCCAATTGTGGTTGAAATATTTTGATTAGATGGAGATGTGACACCACCCATTCTAGGTGGGTTTTGATAAGATTACTAGAGTCCTAAAAAGGGGAAAAATTTTGGAGAGAGATAGAAATGACAAAGTCTACAGAGAGAGAGCTGATGGAGACTTCCAAGAGGAGCTGAAACAGATGCAGACGCTTGGTGAACAGAAACAGATTTTTGGAGATGTTTGGAGTCCAGCTGATGTCACTATGAAATCTTAAGCAAACCAGAACCTGTGGAGAGCCAAGAGAAACCAAGAGATAAATGCCAGCCCTGGAGAAACAAAGTGAGGAACCCCCACAAGAAAAGTGACTGAAAGCAATGGATCCCAGGAGAAGGGATCAGCAGATGTTAGTCATGTGAATCCCAGTTGACAGAAGTGTTGTAAAGTCATTGGCCTTTCTTGAGTGAAGGTAACCTCTGGTTGCCTTAATTTGGACACTTTCTCTTCCTTAGAACTGTAAACTTGTAATTTCCCCTTTACAAAAGCTATTCCAGTTCTGGTATATCACATTCCAGCAGCTTGCAAACTAACAGATTTCTTATGGAACAAATTGAGGTGTGTCCTCAAGGGATTTATGACCCTTTAAGTTTAGTTGTACTAAATGGAGAGAGTCAACTTGACATATTTTTTTATTAGGGGAATATAGAAGGAGCTCCTCAATATATTTTATGAGTGTTGCCTAAGGAAAAGGTTATGTCTTGAAAGCCATTTTTTAAGGGTTAATGAAAAGTGTCTGGGTGATTTTGTGAATCCCTGAGGCCTAACATCCAGGTACACTGTAATTCATTCTATGTGAATGTGAATGGATATTGGCCATCAGTGTGGGCTGGTATGGTAAAGAAAGCACTGCAGAGGAAAACTGCAATGAAATGGGTTATCCAGTGGAATCTGGGATAGGAGTAAGGGAAGATTTGGGACAGTGGATAAGCAAGGAATGGAAATTTTATTTCTTGCTCTTAGGTCTTGGTCAAACCTTCCTTTACCATTGGGTTTTCTTACAAGGAGGCTGGTCACATTTCAGGGACTAATGCATGGGATTATTAAGGTCTGCTGTTTGAAGTCTTGAGTCATGGGAGTCAAACTTCTAATGGCTTCTGGCTTGAGGGGACATTGAGAAAGTTTGGTGTTCATATTGGCCTATTCAGACTAAAATTATTTATGCACTTTTAATTGTTTTCTAAATGCATAGGAGATTGGAATCAAACTCCTTAGGAATGGAAGCCCAGAGAGTATTATATATTGATTGTTTAAAGGTGAAATCATTTTCAAAGCTTGGTGTGTCTGGGTGATATACAAATTTCTCTGGTCAAAAAGGGAGTAAAATTATTTCCCCCTTTTCATTTAACTTGAGATAATTTCCATTTACTTAGAGACTTGTCCTAATAAGTTGACTTGTACATTATTACAAAGTAGGAAATAATGCATTTCTGTGACTTGTCCTTTGATAACTGAGATTGGAGCTGATTTGGAAGAGGTTTGAACTTGAGACCCCTGCGATATCTACCACATATTAGCTCAGATGTAAGGACTGCTTATAAGCAGGATTAATAACACTGGTACTAGTTGTATTAGTTAAGAAAGTGCAAGTTTCTCTCTTAGTTTTAATTTTTTCGACTTCCTGGTTAAGTGTGAGGTATGGAAGAAAGCCACATTTACCCATGGAAGTCAGTCAATGAGCCTTACATGGTGGAGGTATGTATTGGTAGCATTGTATAATATTTAATTTTCATTAAAACTGCTCTTTTCTCAGTTCCCTGTTTAATTGCAATAGTGACAGTCCCCATGATGTTTTCGAATATGGAATGATTTAGGAGAGGCCTGCAGTTGTTTTCATTGTAAGGCAAATGTTTTGGAAATTTAGTGGCCTTTTCCATTTCTACAGTGGGAGCTAACTGTTAAACAATTTTTCGCAATTCAATAATGGAGACTGCTTCCACGTCAAATTTGTGCTTTTTTTACTGATGCTGCAATATTAACTTTATTCCCTTGTCAGAGCAATAAATCAATTCTGGCTCCAGGTTCCACTAAGGATAGTCCAGAGTTCTCAGCAAACTCTGAAAACTTTGTAGTCTTTCTTGAAAATCAGACAGGTTGGTCTCTAACCTGCTTTCAGCCTTGAACCTTGTCCCAATCAGTCTTGCAGAGAATGACTTAGGAATGGCATAGAAAAACTGTGGAGATATTATTGTAGCTCTATCTAGAGAAAGGGGAACTACTTTAATAGTCATAGTTTGGTCATTTCCATTTGCTATTCTAATCCAATTTTGGGCTTCTGGACCCAACTGACAAATAAATTCATTGTTGTAGATGGGAAGGCAGGTTGATGTGCCTCTTCTCCTCCCTGCCAAATGCCCTTCTTTCCATCAAGGCTACAATATGTTCAATTTGGCTAAAAATATGTCATCAGAAGCTTTTGGCCCCAGAATGAGCCAGAACATGACCTTTGCCCATGTTGCTCCTTCTACCTCCTCTTTTAGGTGGTAGTGACAAAAGCTCCATGCTCTTAGGAATTGGAGCAGAACAACATAGGAGACTGATGGTAACATCCAGCCTGAAGAAAGACTATAAATTTCCCCACCAGGCCAAGATTACCTTCCTTCAGTCTTTCTTTGCAAGGAAGAAAAAATGTTTTCCATATTGTCTGCCATGGATATTGGGCTCTCTGTGATGTAATTTGAAACTTAATCCTAATCTAGAGAAGACATCAGGCTGACTGAGCCCCTGCCAGTGCAGAGACAATTTTCAGGAGCAGCACCCAAGGAGGCCTTAAAGGTCTATACGACCAGTGAAGGACAAGAGAGCTGGACTAGGAACTCACCAGCTTTGTCAAATTTCATCTTCCTGAGACACCCAAGTGTGTGAACCTTGTATCTGTGAGAAAGCATGTTCTAGATTCTGGCATCATTAATGACAGAAAGTAGAAGAACCAGAAAATTTTCTGTGCTGGGTTTTGAAATTGCCTGAGACCAGTGACTCTTATTTTTTCCAGTTCATCACTTTTGGAATGGGGATGCCCATTCAATGCCTGTCCCATCATGGTATTTTAGTAGATGTTGACTTGTTGTATATTTTCAGCATTCTATAGAGGAAGAAGAACTTTCCCACTAGTTAGATCATATCCAGAGTCTCACCCATGATCTACAAGATTTAATTGATGAGCTATGGGACTTTTGATCTGATATTGTTTAAACAAGACTTTCTATTTAGTGTTGATGCTGTAATGGGTAGATATGGGGGGCAGTATATTGGGATGGGGTGAATGTATCCTCCATGCAGTTCAGGAAAAAATTTGGTAGGCAAGATGGCAACTAGTGTGTTGAATATCATCCCAAGAAAAATACAGGGAACCCATACATGCATTCCTATTTGTAATTGGTTATTTGCTGATGTAATTAACCTAAGGATCTCATCTCATTCAATACCTGGCTTCCTAATAAGAGAAAAGAGGTGAAGATGGAGACATGGACACAGAGGAGAGACACAGGGAAGGTGGCTGTATAATGATGGAGTCAGGGATTGGATTGATGCTGCCACAAACCAAGGACCACCAGCCACCACCAGCAGCTGGAAAGGGCAAGGTACAATACACTCTTGGTACTTTCAGAGGGAGTGTGACCCTGCAATACCTCGGGTTTAGAATTGTACCTTCCAGAACAATGAGAGAATAAATTTTAAGACACTCACTTGTAGTAATTGCTGCAACTTTAGAAATGAATTTACGGTGGAAAACCATCCAGCAATCAACAATGGGAAGCCCAAACCTGGACCACAGAGGTACTCCCCCATCCCATTTCCGTGGACATGACCGGCCAACCCAAAGCCCTTCCCAGTGAACTCAGATCATGACTGGACAAGAAATCATGCCTCATTAGCTGTAAATTCAATTTTATTAAATTTGGGTTACAGAGTCTAAATGGTTCCTGAAGAATCTGGTGCCTCTTCAGCTGTAGGTTTGTGTTGTCTACTGATGCAACTCATATTTACACATGCATCTATGGTTCATTTTTGTGAATAAGCAGAAGAGTTGGGCAGTGATGTATACACCTCCAGATAAGAGTGATTAGGTACAGTGGAAGTTTTGGTATGGAGTGCCACACTGGAGAGCAGGGCAGAGATACATTCCATACGAAGTGACTCCTAATGCTGATGGTGATGCTGACGGGGCCTGAAATTAAGATCCTGGGGAATCAGACCACCAGAGGTCCAAGAAAAACAAGTTGCTCTCTGTGGCGCAGTTGATGGAAGACTTGAGGGGAGGGGCATTTGTGATGACTTTGACTATAAACCGATTTTGAATGTGTACTGATGCAATGGGGATCCTGGACAAATAAACCCCTGTGGACAAGTACATGGGCAGGGGAAGTGCCTGAATGGGGCAGTACATTACAGGGGGCAATCTAGTGGGCTTAAGACTTCTGGTAACTGCAAAATTGGTTAACCTTTTCATTTAGGGCTTGGTGTGTGAGAAAGCGGGAGTAACATCTAAGGAAGATGGGACTAGGAGAAGAATATGGGGAAATTTTAGATCTCGGGGTTCTTTGTGTGATTTACCCAGAACCTGGCACATTGTTCAGAATGTGGCATACATGAAGAGAAACTCTCAGGAATTAACTCTGCTTCTGTAGACCTAAATTTATTATGTGACAATCATGAGCTACCATACAGGAGTCAGTCCAAAACATTCACATTATTCCAACAAACAAAATGATACCCATAAAGCCACACCAATTTGGCCAGCTGCCAAAGCCAAGGATGATTTCAACAAAACTATGATACTTGGGTCTTATTTCTTCATGTGTGGTCTTCAGAATATGGGCAGAGGGCAATCCAGGACAGAAGAATGGCATTTAATGTCTATAAAAGGGGAGGAGTTTCCCAAGGGCTGTCTTGAACTCCTTGTTCCTCAGTGTGTAGATGAGTGGGTTTAGGGTGGGACTCATGGTTGTGTACAGCACTCCAGCCAGTTTGCTTCTCTCTGGGCTGTAGCTGGAGGCCGGGCTGATGTAGGCACAGAACACAGCTGAGTAGTAGACAGAGACCACGATGAGGTGGGAGGAGCAGGTGGAGAAGGCCCTCCTCTTCCCCTCGGCTGAGCGGATGCGTAGGATACTGGCAATGATGAAGCCATAGGACACGAGGGTGAGCAGGAAGTTGATGCATCCATAGAAGGCATCAGACAAGACAGTCATGATGCTGTTCACATAGGTAGAACTGCAGGAGAGCAGCAACAGTGGAGGGATCTCACAGAAGAAGTGAGTGACTACATTGGGGCCACAGAAGGAGAGTTGTGCCATCAGACCAGTGTGGACTGAGGAGTTCACAGCACAGATGACCCAGACTGCCACAGCCAGTGCCAGGCAGAGTCGCAGGCTCATCAGGGTGCCATAGTGCAGTGGCCGGCAGATGGCCACATAACGGTCATAGGCCATGACTGTGAGCAGCAGCAGCTCAGCAGATGCAGACCAGGCCAGGAAGAAGAGCTGAGTCATGCAGCCCTGGAAGGAGATGGTGTTGTCCTCTAGGGCCAGGCTAGCCAGCACCTTGGGCAGCACAGAGGAAGTGCAGATGATGTCCATCATGGCCAAATTGAACAGGAAAAAGTACATGGGACTATGGAGAACAGAACTGCAGGTGATGACGGTGATGATCAGAGTGTTTCCTACAAAGGCCATGGTGTAGAGGAATAACAAGCAGCCAAGTAGGGGTAGCCTCAGTTGTGGGTGCTCTGAGAACCCCTGCAGCACAAACTCTGTCACTACTGTCTGGTTGGTCTTCTCCACCTGTCCAGGCATGACTTTTGGGCACTGCTACACGTGGTCATCAGTGCTGAACCCACCTTATGAAAACTCTGCAGAGGTGACATGATAAGTGCTTCAGGCTCATGTTTCCTTCTGTGTCTATTTTATACCTTACCCTGCTCTTCGGAAAGAAAGGAGTCACCTGGTTTAAGTGATGAAGGCCCACTTATTTGCAAAACTACAATGCAGTGCAATGATTTTCTGAAAACCACACATCATTCACTGACTTTTCATTTCATTTTCCCCTTGAAATATTTTCCATCTAGATTTGTGTTCTGGACCCACCCACCTTCACCTTACCTTTTCTCCTCAGTGAGGTCAAAGAGAACATCCCTTGCAGAGGACTCTGTTTCTTCTCTCTCTCTCTCTGTCCCATTCATGTGCTCCCATTTTCCTATATGACCTTGGGGACACTGTTTCTGCCTCCTGGTCTTACAATGAAAGCTCCCTTCAGTGTATTGTGTCTGAGTCAATGAATCACCTGATACTACCCTGCATCTCAGGATCATTCCTCCATGGTTGCCCTTTACATCTCTTTTGGGACGGGGATCTTCTTGTCTCTCTTTCCATGTGCATGATTCCTCACACTTGGTCTTTGGGTGCCTTGACACTCCCTCTGTTCTCTTGGTCCATTCTCCCACTCTGGCAGCTGGTTCTGCCCACACTCTAACATTTGCAGATCTTTCACTCCAGGTGATCTCCCTCCCATGTTACCATCCTGTGAATCGCAAGGACTCAATGAACTGCAGACTTTCAAACTAAACCTCACCGGTATTGCCCCCTAGCATGTCCCTCTTGGGCTGTTCCCTCAGTGCAGTCACCTCCTCTGCCTGGGCCTCAGCCATCCAAGTCTCAGGTGTAGCTTCTAAGGAGCAAGTCTTCACTTCTCTGGCTCATTGCCATGTCTTTACCTCCTGGCCATAGTAGGCACTGAAGAGACATTTGTTCAATGAACAAATGATAGTATTTTACATCTTGATTACCTCTCATGGAACCAGCTTCCAAAGACTGCAGGTAAAATTTCCTAAACATTTCTCAAAATATCCCTGTACCTCATTTCATCTATTCATTTTGGTTAGATTTTTGGCATCTCCAGGATGTCCAGTTTCTTGTTGCAACAGGCACCCCATATATTCTTCAATGAAGCCAGGGTGACCATTCTAAAGGAAACCCCAATCCTGGTGTTCCCTCCTTTAAAGTGACCAAAATCACCCTGAATTTTTGTCTATATTCAGTCTTCCTGTTTGATGTGAAGGTCCTACTGAGAGGGCCCTGATGCCTCTTGCAGGGTTTCTCAGTGAGGAGACCTGGACTCACACCTTAATTACTAACTCATTATCCATGAATGGGCAACTTGGGTCCAAAGTAAATACAAAACAGAGAAAAAATTCAGATTTATTCTTCCCCCCTGCAACAGCAGTAGAAAGAAGCTCCATCTTATCTCCACTTGGAAATCTTGCAAATGATACACATAAGAAAAATAATGTAGAGCAAGAACTTTAGCGAAGGGAACCTAGGAAATGCAGATATTTGAAAAATGGGTCACAATTTCTGCTTTTTTAGAGCAGGTGAAACATTGTTCATCTAGATATATGCAGCTCCATAAAATGTATAAATGTGATACATTTTAAAATACTGAAAATATTCCAAATGTTTGTTGACAACAATAAATTAAGAATCAATGGCAGTATCATAACTAGGATAATGCCAGCTCTATGGAAATTTCATGGCAAATTTCTAAATAACAATACATCCAAGAAATAGTAAGAAAAATTAGAGAATATCTTGATTAAAAAATTATATCATGTCATGCTTTTTTGGAAGCAGAAAAGTAGTAATTTGTGAGAAATTTTAGATTTTGTTTATTTTGCAATTAAATATATATTAGGAGAGAGTGGTAATGTTTAAAGTCAGTACCCTATGTTTCTAATTTAAAAAGGAACAAGCCTAAGCCAGTTGAAAATGGAGTAAATAAAAAGCAGGAAAATGTAAGTGTAACCACAGAAATTAATGAAATAAAATCAAAGAGTAGAGAAAATAAGCATATTTAAATGCTGGTCATATAGAAAAACTGGCAATTTTATAATAGCCTGGAAGGTCTAATAATGACAAAAAAGAGGGAAAACAGTAATTATTATGAAGAAGAATAACAGAAAGAACATATCTACACATCATATAGCTCTTAAAATGATAGTAAGGGAATATTATGATAATGTGCAAGGCAAAAATTCTGAAAACAGAAGAAATGCATAAATTCTTTGAAAAGCACAACTGACAAAACCAATAAAAAATAGAAAAACTCTAAATCCTTTATTTTGGTGTAAGACGTTGAACTCGCTGTAAAAATAATTTCACTTGGATGGATACACTTGGGATTTTTGCTAACATCTAATGAAGAAATGATATTAATACTGCACAGACTCAGAAGATAATGGAGGGGAAACCCTTTCCAACTCTTTTTTTATGAGCTCAGCGGAAATTAAAACTCAAAAAGCTATGGCCTAGAAAAGATACTTTAAGCACAGACCTCTAACTAAAACTGTATGAGAACTTGCTGAGGGAAATTAAATGAGAGATACATCAGTTTCACGAATTAGAAGGATGAAATTAGTACAATTCCAACAGTCTACCAATTGAGCTGTAGGTTTAACACAATCACAAACCTAATGTTAGCAGACATTTTTCAAAACAGAAGTTGCCAAGCTGATTCTGAAATTCAGAAAAATAAAACAACCCACCACAAAGCACTGGAAATAGAAAAAACAGTTTTGAAGAAAAGAACACATCTGATGGATTTATGATGCAAGGACATAGGAGTAAAATGAGGAATGCTACCATAATTACATCAAATTCATTTTTGTTTGTGGATATGCAAATAAATCATTGAAATAGAATACTTTTTTATTAATTAATGGAAAAAAAGAAATTAACCCAACATTTAAAAATCATACCATTCTACATATGCAATCAGTAATTCTTAACATCATCACATAGATGGATGATCATCGTTTCTTAGTATATTTACATCGGTTTAGAAGAACTAGCAACACAACAGAAAAAGATATAGAATGTTAATATAGAGAAAAAAAAGAAAAGTAATAATAAAAGAAAAAAAAACAACAAAAAAACCAAAAAACCTATAGCTCAAATGCAGCTTCATTCAGTGTTTTAACATGATTACTTTACAATTAACTATTATTGTGGGGTCCATTTTTGAGTTTTTGTATCTAGTCCTGTTGCACAGTCTGTATCCCTTCAGCTCCAATTACCCATTATCTTACCCTGTTTCTAACTCCTGCTGGACTCTGTTACCAATGACATATTCCAAGTTTATTCTCCAATGTCGGTTCACATAAGTGGGACCATACAGTATTTGTCCTTTAGGTTTTGGCTAGACTCACTCAGCATAATGTTCTCTAGGTCCATCCATGTTATTACATGCTTCATAAGTTTATCCTGTCTTAAAGCTGCATAATATTCCATCGTATGTATATACCACAGTTTGTTTAGCCACTCTTCTGTTGATGGACATTTTGGCTGTTTCCATCTTTTTGCAATTGTAAATAACGCTGCTATAAACATTGGTGTGCAAATGTCCGTTTGTGTCTTTGCACTTAAGTCCTTTGAATTGATACCCAGCAATGGTATTGCTGAGTCATATGGCAATTCTATATTCATCTTTTTGAGGAACCACCAAACTGCCTTCCACAGTCGTTGTACCATTTGACATTCCCACCAAGAGTGGATAAGTGTGCCTCTTTCACCGCATCCTCTCCAGCACTTGTCATTTTCTGTTTTGTTGATAATGGCCATTCTGGTGGGTGTGAGATGATATCTCATTGTGGTTTTGATTTGCATTTCTCTAATGGCCAGGGACATTGAGCATCTCTTCATGTGCCTCTTGGCCATCCGTATTTCCTCTTCTGGTAGGTGTCTGTTCAAGTCTTTTTCCCATTTTGTAATTGGGTTGGCTGTCTTTTTGTTGTTGACTTGAACAATCTCTTTATAAATTCTGGATACTAGACCTTTATCTCATATGTCATTTCCAAATAATGTCTCCCATTGTGTAGGCTGTCTTTCTACTTTCTTGATGAAGTTCTTTGATGCACAAAAGTGTTTAATTTTGAGGCGCTCCCATTTATTTATTTCCTTCTTCAGTGCTCTTGCTTTAGGTTTAAGGTCCATAAAACCGCCTCCAATTGTAAGTTTCATAAGATATCTCCCTACATTTTCCTCTAGCTGTTTTGTGGTCTTAGACCTAATGTTTAGATCTTTGATCCATTTTGAGTTAACTTTTGTGTAGGGTGTGAGACATGGGTCTTCTTTCATTCTTTTGCATGTGGATATCCAGTTCTCTAGGCACCATTTATTGAAGAGACTGTTCTGTCCCAGGTGAGTTGGCTTGACTGCCTTATCAAAGATCAAATGTCCTTAGATGAGAGGGTCTATATCTGAGCACTCTATTCGATTCCATTGGTCGATATATCTATCTTTATGCCAATACCATGCTGTTTTGACCACTGTGGCTTCATAATATGCCTTAAAGTCAGGCAGCGCAAGACCTCCAGCTTCCCTTTTTTTTCCTCAAGATGTTTTTAGCAATTCGGGGCACCCTGCCCTTCCAGATAAATTTGCTTATTGGTTTTTCTATTTCTGAAAAATAAGTTGTTGGGATTTTGATTGGTATTGCATTGAATCTGTAAATCAATTTAGGTAGGACTGACATCTTAACTATATTCAGTCTTCCAATCCATGAAAACGGTATGCCCTTCCATATATTTAGGTCTTCTGTGATTTCTTTTAGCAGTTTTTTGTAGTTTTCTTTATATAGGTCTTTTGTCTCTTTAGTTAAATTTATTCCTAGGTATTTTATTCTTTTAGTTGCAATTGTAAATGGGATTCATTTCTTGATTTCCCCCTCAGCTTGTTCATTACTTGTGTATAGAAATGCTACAGATTTTTGAATGTTGATCTTGTAACCTGCTACTTTGCTGTACTCATTTATTAGCTCTAGTAGTTTTGTTGGGGATTTTTCCGGGTTTTCAACGTATAGTATCATATCAAACAGTGATAGTTTTACTTGTTCCTTTCCAATTTTGATGCCTTGTATTTCTTTTTCTTGTCTAATTACTCTGGCTAGAACCTCCAACACAATGTTGAATAATAGTGGTGAGAGTGGACATCCTTGTCTTGTTCCTGATCTTAGGGGGAAAGTTTTCAATTTTTCCCCATTGAGGATGATATTAGCTGTGGGTTTTTCATATATTCCCTCTATCATTTTAAGGAAGTTCCCTTGTATTCCTATCTTTTGAAGTGTTTTCAACAGGAAAGGATGTTGAATCTTGTCAAATGCCTTCTCTGCATCAATTGAGATGATCATGTGATTTTTCTGCTTTGATTTGTTGATATGGTGTATTACATTAATTGATTTTCTTATGTTGAACCATCCTTGCATACCTGGGATGAATCCTACTTGGTCATGATGTATAATTCCTTTAATGTGTTGTTGGATACGATTTGCTAGAATTTTATTGAGGATTTTTGCATCTATATTCATTAGAGAGGTTGGTCTGTAGTTTTCTTTTTTTGTAATATCATTGCCTGGTTTTGGTATGAGGGTGATGTTGGCTTCATAGAATGAATTAGGTAGTTATCCCTCCACTTCGATTTTTTTGAAGAGTTGAGGAGACTTGGTACTAATTCTTTCTGGAATGTTTGATAGAATTCACATGTGAAGCCGTCTGGTCCTGGACTTTTCTTTTTAGGAAGCTTTTGAATGACTAATTCAATTTCTTTACTTGTGATTGGTTTGTTGAGGTCATCTATTTCTTCTTGAGTCAAAGTTGGTTGTTCATGTCTTTCCAGGAATCCGTCCATTTCATCTAAATTGTTGTATTTATTGCGTAAAGTTGTTCATAGTATCCTGTTATTACCTCCTTTATTTCTGTGAGGTCAGTAGTTATGTCTCCTATTCCATTTCTGATCTTATTTATTTGCATCCTCTCTCTTCTTCTTTTTGTCAATCTTGTTAAAGGCCCATCAATCTTATTGATTTTCTCATAAACCAACTTCTGGTCTTATTGATTTTCTCTATTGTTTTCATGTTTTCAATTTCATTTATTTCTGCTCTAATCTTTGTTATTTCTTTCCTTTTGCTTGCTTTGGGATTAGTTTGCTGTTCTTTCTCCAGTTCTTCCAAGTGGACAGTTAATTCCTGCATTTTTGCCTTTTCTTCTTTTCTGATATAGGCAATTAGGGCAATAAATTTCCCTCTTAGCACTGCCTTTGCTGCGTCCCATAAGTTTTGATATGTTGTGTTTTCATTTTCATTCACCTCGAGGTATTTACTAATTTCTCTTGCAATTTCTTCTTTGACCCACTTGTTGTTTAAGAGTGTGTTGTTGAGCCTCCACGTATTTGTGAATTTTCTGGCACTCCGCCTATTATTGATTTCCAACTTCATTCCTTTATGATCCAATAAAGTGTTGTGTATGATTTCAATCTTTTTAAATTTGTTAAGACTTGCTTTGTGACCCAGCATATGGTCTATTTTTGAGAATGATCCATAAGCACTTGAGAAAAAGGTGTATCCTGCTGTTGTGGGATATAATGTCCTATAAATGTCTGTTAAGTCTAGCTCATTTATAGTAATATTCAGATTCTCTATTTCTTTGTTGATCCTCTGTCTAGATGTTCTGTCCATTGATGAGAGTGGTGAATTCAAGTCTCCAACTATTATTGTATATGAGTCTATTTCCCTTTTCAGTGTTTGCAGTGTATTCCTCACGTGTTTTGGGGCATTCTGGTTCGGTGCATAAATATTTATGATTGTTATGTCTTCTTGTTTAATTGTTCCTTTTATTAGTAGATAGTGTCCTTCTTTGTCTCTTTTAACTGTTTTACATTTGAAGTCTAATTTGTTGGATATTAGTATAGCCACTCCTGCTCTTTTCTGGTTGTTATTTGCATGAAATATCTTTTCCCAACCTTTCACTTTCAACCTATGTTTATCTTTGGGTCTAAGATGTGTTTCTTGTAGACAACATACAGAAGGATCCTGTTTTTTAATCCATTCTGCCAGTCTATGTCTTTTGATTGGGGAATTCAGTCCATTAACATTTAGTGTTATTACTATTTGGATAATATTTTCCTCTAACATTTTGCCTTTTGTATTATATATATCATATCTGCTTTCCTTCTTTCTACACTCTTCTCCATACCTCTCTCTTCTGTCTTTTCGTATCTGACTCTAGTGCTCCCTTTAGTATTTCTTGCAGAGCTGGTCTCTTGGTCACAGATTCTCTCAGTGACTTTTTGTCTGAGAATGTTTTAATTTCTCCCTCATTTTTGAAGGACAATTTTGCTGGATATAGGAGTCTTGGTTTGCAGTTTTTCTCTTTTAGTAATTTAAATATATCATCCCACTGTCTTCTAGCTTCCATGGTTTCTGCTGAGAAATCTACACATATTGGGTTTCCCTTGTATGTGATGAATTGTTTTTCTCTTGCTGCTTTCAAGATCCTCTCTTTCTCTTTGACCTCTGACATTCTAACTAGTAAGTATCTTGGAGAATGCCTATTTGAGTCTAATCTCTTTGGGGTGCGCTGCACTTCTTGGATCTGTAATTTTAGGTCTTTCATAAGAGTTGGGAAATTTTCAGTGATAATTTCTTCCATTAGTTTTTCTCCTCCTTTTCCCTTCTCTTCTCCTTCTGGGACACCCACAACACATATATTTGTGCGGTTCATATTGTCCTTGAGTTCCCTGATACCCTGTTCAAATTTTTCCATTCTTTTCCTGATAGTTTCTGTTTCTTTTTGGAATTCAGATGTTCCATCCTCCAAATCACTAATTCTATCTTCTGTCTCTTTAAATCTATCATTGTAGGTATCCATTGTTTTTTCCATCTTTTCTACTTTATCCTTCACTTCCATAAGTTCTGTGATTTGTTTTTTCAGTTTTTCTATTTCTTCTTTTTGTTCAGCCCATGCCTTCTTCATGTCCTCCCTCAATTTATCGATTTCGTTTTTGAAGAGGTTTTCCATTTCTGTTCGTATATTTAGCATTAGTTGTCTCAGCTCCTGTATCTCATTTGAGCTATTGGTTTGTTCCTTTGACTGGGCCACATTTTCAATCTTCTGAGTGTGGTCCGTTATCTTCTGCTTGCGTCTGGGCATTTAGTCAGATTTCCCTGGGTGTTGGACCCAACAGGTTGAAAGATTTTTCTGTGAAATCTCTGGGTTCTGTTTTTCTTATCCTGCCCAGTAGGTGGCGCTCGTGGCACTCGTTTGTCTGCGGGTCCTACCAGTAAAAGGTGCTGTGGGTCCTTTAACTTTGGAAAACTCTCACCGTGGGAGAGGTTCACCAGCCGAATCGGCTTGGAAGAGTGCCAGCTGGCCCGGGGGTCCGAAAGCAGGGAGTGTTGCCGGCCACTGCAGCCCAGGAGAGTGCCCGTCCAAATTTCCTAGTCGGCCCAAGCGTGGTGGGAGGGCATCAGCCGCCGTGGCCTGGGAGAGTCTACCATTCCCAGCCAGACCGGGGAGTCACGTGTTTGGAAGGGACCCCCCCGGTCACCGTTCTCCGTATCCTGGGGATTTCTGATCCAATTCTCTCAGTTGGTCCGGGGGGCCGCACGTGGTGGGGGCGCCAGCTGCTGTGGCCTGAGGGGACCACCTGCCCAATTCTGCCAGCTGGCCCAGGAAGGAGGAGGGGAGGGACTCTGGCCGCTTGCCACCCCATCCGGTGAATCCCGTGCCCCTCGGCGATCTCACCGGAGTAGTTTCCCCAGCCAGTCAGCTATTCCAGGATGGGGTACGCTGTCTTTTTGATGTCTGTCGTGGCTCCGGGAGCTGTTCTGTATCACTTCTACTCCCATAGTAGCTGTTCTGGAGGATGGCAAGGCTGTCGAGGATGGTGGCAGAGGAGCCGGTGATGGCGGAAGAGGGCACGGTGGTGGTTGGAGAGCCGCTGGAGTAGGAGGAGAAAGGGAATGATAGGATGATGGATGGAGAGCCGCCGGAGCAGAAGGGGAAAGAGAAGAGCAAGATGGCGGCGGGAGCGCCACCGGCGGAGAAAGAAGAAGAGGAGGGCAAGATGGCGGCGGGAGCGCCGGTGGAGAAAGAGGAAGAGAAGGGCTAGATGGCGGCGGGAGTGCCGGTGGAAAATGGGGAAGAGGAGGGCTAGATGGCGGTGGGAGCACCACAGGCAGAGAAAGAGGAAGAGGAGGGCTAGTTGGCAGCGGGAGCACTGGCGGAGAAGGGGGAAGAGGAGGGCTAGATGGCGGCGGGAGCGCCGGCGGAGAAAGAGGAAGAGGAGGGCTAGATGGTGGCGGGAGCGCCGCCGGAGGAGAAAGAGGAAGAGGAGAGCTAGATGGTGGCGGAATCACCGGCGGAGAAGGGGGAAGAGGAGGGCCAGATGGCAGCGGGAATGCCGGCGGAGAGAAATAGAATACTTTTTGAAAGATAGATGCATACATTTTAGTCAAGTGATTGTTGTGATGATGTGTTAAAAAATTTCTATGGGAAAGGAATATCTTTTCAATAAATTATGTTGGAGAAACTGAATGGGAATATGGAAAAAATACACACTTTGACTGCTACCTCACTCTTTATAAATATTGATAATTGTTTAGTTATAAACTGATGAGGAAAGGTAAAATTATAAAGTTTCCAGAAGCAAATACAAGGGAATATCTTTGCCATCTGATAGGCAACATTTGTTAGGCACAATTTCTTAAATAGGGCACAAAAGCACTAATGATAAAAGATTCACTGCTGGGGGCCAAGATGGCGGCTTAGGAAGGTACATGCGTCTTAGTTCCTCCTCCAAGACAACTACTAGGTGAACAGAAACAGTGCAGAACAGCTACCGGGGCCACAGCAGGGAATGGACACACAGCGTACCGCAGTCTGGACTGGCTAGTGTGACTGCGAGACTCGGCTGCGGTGAGATCCCCGAGCAGCACGCTACCCCCCGAGCAGCGGCAGCTGTGGCAGCCGGAGCTCCTCCCTCCCTCCTTCCTGGGCCGGCTGAGAGTCTTGGAGAGGCAAGTTTCCCAAGCCGCGGCGGCCGGCACCCCTCTTTTGCGGGCGGCTTCCTGGCCCGGCTACGAGTCTCGGATCAGAGAGTTACCCAAGCCACGGTGGCCCTCCCCTGCAGGTGGCTTCCTGGTCCGGTGGCAAATTACCTAGGCCGCGGCGGCCTGCGACAGATGCCTCTCCCCCGCGGGCGGCTTCCTGGTCTGGTAGCGAATTCCCCGGGCCGACTGCGGCCGGCGAACGACACCCCTCCAGGGAGAGGAGGGAATTTCCGACAGTGGCAGGGAATAGGTCTAACCAAACACCACTAGGGAAATTAATAAAGGAGCCACAGGGTCCCCTCAAGCCGCGGCGGCTGACACCCCTACCACGCGCGGCCCCCTGAACCAACTGAGAGAATTGGATCGGAAATCCCCAGGCCGCGGAGAACAGTGACCGGGGGGATCCCTTCCAAACACATGAGACAAACGTGTGCCACGAGCGCCACCTACTGGACAGGAGAAGAAAAACAGAACCCAGAGATTTCACAGAAAAATCTTACAACCTTGTTGGGTCCGACACCCAGGGAAATCTGACTAAATGCCCAGATGCCAGCAGCAGAAGATAATGGTCCATGCTCAGAAGATTGAGAATATGGCCCAGTCAAAGGAACAAACCAATAGTTCAAATGAGATACAAGAGCTGAGACAACTAATGCTGAATATACGAACAGAAATGGAAAACCTCTTCAAAAAGGAAATCGAGAAATTGAGGGAGGACATGAAGAAGACATGGGCTGAACAAAAAGAAGAAATAGAAAAACTGAAAAAACAAATCACAGAACTTATGGAAGTGAAGGATAAAGTAGAAAAGATGGAAAAAACAATGGATACCTACAATGATAGATTTAAAGAGACAGAAGATAGAATTAGTGATTTGGAGGATGGAACATCTGAATTCCAAAAAGAAACAGAAACTATCAGGAAAAGAATGGAAAAATTTGAACAGGGTATCAGGGAACTCAAGGACAATGTGAACCACACAAATATACGTGTTGTGGGTGTCCCAGAAGGAGAAGAGAAGGGAAAAGGAGGAGAAAAACTAATGGAAGAAATTATCACTGAAAATTTCCCAACTCTTATGAAAGACCTAGAATTACAGATCCAAGAAGTGCAGCGCACCCGAAAGAGATTAGACCCAAATAGGCGTTCTCCAAGATACTTACTAGTTAGAATGTCAGAGGTCAAAGAGAAAGAGAGGATCTTGAAAGCAGAAAGAGAAAAACAATCCATCACATACAAGGGAAACCCAATAAGACTATGTGTAGATTTCTCAGCAGAAACCATGGAAGTTAGAAGACAGTGGGATGATATATTTAAATTACTAAAAGAGAAAAACTGCCAACCAAGACTCCTATATCCAGCAAAATTGTCCTTCAAAAATGAGGGAGAAATTAAAACATTCTCAGACAAAAAGTCACTGAGAGAATCTGTGACCAAGAGACCAGCTCTGGAAGAAATACTAAAGGGAGCACTAGAGTCAGATACAAAAAGACAGAAGAGAGAGGTATGGAGAAGAGTGTAGAAAGAAGGAAAGTCAGATATGATATATATAATACAAAAGGCAAAATGTTAGAGGAAAATATTATCCAAACAGTAATAACACTAAATATTAATGGACTGAATTCCCCAATCAAAAGACATAGACTGGCAGAATGGATTACAAAACAGGATCCTTCTATATGCTGTCTACAGCAAACGCATCTTAGACCCAAAGATAAACATAGGTTGAAAGTGAAAGGTTGGGAAAAGATATTTCATGCAAATAACAACCAGAAAAGAGCAGGAGTGGCTATACTAATATCCAACAAATTAGACTTCAAATGTAAAACAGTTAAAAGAGACAAAGAAGGACACTATCTACTAATAAAAGGAACAATTAAACAAGAAGACATAACAATCATAAATATTTATGCACCGAACCAGAATGCCCCAAAACACGTGAGGAATACACTGCAAACACTGAAAAGGGAAATAGACTCATATACAATAATAGTTGGAGACTTCAATTCACCACTCTCATCAATGGACAGAACATCTAGACAGAGGATCAACAAAGAAATAGAGAATCTGAATATTACTATAAATGAGCTAGACTTAACAGACATTTATAGGACATTACATCCCACATCAGCAGGGCACACCTTTTTCTCAAGTGCTCATGGATCATTCTCAAAGATAGACCATATGCTGGGTCACAAAGCAAGTCTTAACAAATTTAAAAAGATTGAAATCATACACAACACTTTCTCGGATCATAAAGGAATGAAGTTGGAAATCAATAATAGGCGGAGTGCCAGAAAATTCACAAATACGTGGAGGCTCAACAACACACTCTTAAACAATGACTGGGTCAAAGAAGAAATTGCTAGAGAAATTAGCAAATACCTCGAGGTGAATGAAAATGAAAACACAACATATCAAAACTTATGGGACGCAGCAAAGGCAGTGCTAAGAGGGAAATTTATTGCCCTAAATGCCCATATCAGAAAGGAAGAAAAGGCAAAAATGCAGGAATTAACTGTCTACTTGAAAGAACTGGAGAAAGAACAGCAAACTAATCCCAAAGCAAGCAAAAGGAAAGAAATAACAAAGATTAGAGCAGAAATAAATGAAATTGAAAACATGAAAACAATAGAGAAAATCAATAAGACCAGAAGTTGGTTCTATGAGAAAATCAATAAGATTGATGGGCCTTTAGCAAGATTGACAAAAAGAAGAAGAGAGAGGATGCAAATAAATCAGAAATGGAATAGGAGACATAACTACTGACCTCACAGAACTAAAGGAGGTAATGACAGGATACTATGAACAACTTTACGCTAATAAATACAACAATTTAGATGAAATGGACGGGTTCCTGGAAAGACATGAACAACCAACTTTGACTCAAGAAGAAATAGATGACCTCAACAAACCAATCACAATTAAAGAAATTGAATTAGTCATTCAAAAGCTTCCTAAAAAGAAAAGTCCAGTACCAGATGGCTTCACATGTGAATTCTATCAAACATTTCAGAAATAATTAGTACCAACTCTCCTCAAACTCTTCAAAAAAATCGAAGTGGAGGGAAAACTACCTAATTCATTCTATGAAGCCAACATCACCCTCATACCAAAACCAGGCAAAGATATTACAAAAAAAGAAAACTACATACCAATCTCTCTAATGAACATAGATGCAAAAATCCTCAATAAAATTCTAGCAAATCGTATCCAACAACACATTAAAGGAATTATACATCATGACCAAGTAGGATTCATCCCAGGTATGCAAGGATGGTTCAACATAAGAAAATCAATTAATGTAATACACCATATCAACAAATCAAAGCAGAAAAATCACATGATCATCTCAATTGATGCAGAGAAGGCATTTGACAAGATTCAACATCCTTTCCTGTCGACAACACTTCAAAAGATAGGAATACAAGGGAACTTCCTTAAAATGATAGAGGGAATATATGAAAAACCCACAGCTAATATCATCCTTAATGGGGAAAAATTGAAAACTTTCCCCCTAAGATCAGGAAGAAGACAAGGATGTCTACTATCACCACTATTATTCAACATTGTGTTGGAGGTTCTAGCCAGAGTAATTAGACAAGAAAAAGAAATACAAGGCATCAAAATTGGAAAGGAACAAGTAAAACTATCACTGTTTGCAGACGATATGATACTATATGTTGAAAACCCGGAAAAATCCACAACAAAGCTACTAGAGCTAATAAATGAGTACAGCAAAGTAGCAGGTTACAAGATCAACATTCAAAAATCTGTAGCATTTCTATACACAAGTAATGAACAAGCTGAGGGGAAAATCAAGAAACGAATCCCATTTACAACTGCAACTAAAAGAATAAAATACCAAGGAATAAATTTAACTAAAGAGACAAAAAACCTATATAAAGAAAACTACAAAAAACTGCTAAAAGAAATCACAGAAGACCTAAATATATGGAAGGGCATACCGTTTTCATGGATTGGAAGACTGAATATAGTTAAGATGTCAATCCTACCTAAATTGATTTACAGATTCAATGCAATACCAATCAAAATCCCAACAACTTATTTTTCAGAAATAGAAAAACCAATAAGCAAATTTATCTGGAAGGGCAGGGTGCCCCGAATTGCTAAAAACATCTTGAGGAAAAAAAAGGGAAGCTGGAGGTCTTGCGCTGCCTGACTTTAAGGCATATTATGAAGCCACAGTGGTCAAAACAGCATGGTATTGGCATAAAGATAGATATATCGACCAATGGAATCAAATAGAGTGCTCAGATATAGACCCTCTCATCTAAGGACATTTGATCTTTGATAAGGCAGTCAAGCCAACTCACCTGGGACAGAACAGTCTCTTCAATAAATGGTGCCTAGAGAACTGGATATCCATATGCAAAAGAATGAAAGAGGACCCATATCTCACACCCTATACAAAAGTTAACTCAAAATGGATCAAAGATCTAAACATTAGGTCTAAGACCACAAAACAGCTAGAGGAAAATGTAGGAAGATATCTTATGAAACTTACAATTGGAGGCAGTTTTATGGACCTTAAACCTAAAGCAAGAGCACTGAAGAAGGAAATAAATAAATGGGAACTCCTCAAAATTAAACATTTTTGTGCATCAAAGAACTTCATCAAGAAAGTAGAAAGACAGTCTCCAAATAATGGGAGACATTATTTGGAAATGACATATCAGATAAAGGTCTAGTATCCAGAATTTATAAAGAGATTGTTCAACTCAACAACAAAAAGACAACCAATCCAATTACAAAATGGGAAAAGACTTGAATAGACACCTCTCAGAAGAGGAAATACAAATGGCCAAAAGGCACATGAAGAGATGCTCAATGTTCCTGGCCATTAGAGAAATGCAAATCAAAACCACAATGAGATATCATCTCACACCCACCAGAATGGCCATTATCAACAAAGCAGAAATGACAAGTGCTGGAGAGGATGCAGTGAAAGAGGCACACTTATCCACTGTTGGTGGGAATGTCAAATGGTGCAACCACTGTGGAAGCAGTTTGGCGGTTCCTCAAAAAGCTGAATATAGAATTGCCTTATGACCCAGCAATACCATTGCTGGGAATCTACTCAAAGGAATTAAGGGCAAAAACTCAAATGGACATTTGCACACCAATGTTTATAGCAGCGTTATTTACAAGTGCAAAGAGATGGAAAGAGCCAAAATGTCCATTGACAGACGATTGGCTAAATAAACTGTGGTATATACATACGATGGAATATTATGCAGCTTTAAGACAGGATAAACTTATGAAGCATGTAATAACATGGATGGACCTAGAGAACATTATGCTGAGTGAGTCTAGCCAAAAACTAAAAGACAAATACCGTATGGCCCCACTGATGTGAACCAACATTCGAGAATAAACTTGGAATATATCATTGGTAACAGAGTCCAGCAGGAGTTAGAAACAGGGTAAGATAATGGGTAATTGGAGCTGATGGGATACAGACTGTGCAACAGGACTAGATACAAAAACTCAAAAATGGACAGCACAATAATACCTAATTGTAAAGTAATCATGTTAAAACACTGAATGAAACTGCATCCGAGCTATAGGTTTTTGTTTTGTTTTGTTTTTACTAGTATTACTTTTATTTTTTTCTCTATATTAACATTCTGTATCTTTTTCGGTTGTGTTTCTAGTTCTTCTAAACCGATGCAAATGTACTAAGAAACGATGATCATGCATCTATGTGATGATCTTAAGAATTACTGATTGCATATGTAGAATGGTATGATTTTTAAATGTTGGGTTAATTTCTTTTTTTCCATTAATTAATAAAAAAAAAGGAAAAAAAAGATTCACTGCTAAGCCAGTCTTCATAAAAATTAAAATCTTTTCCTCTTCATTAGACACTATTAAAAGTAAATAAGGATACCACACTCTGGGTCATCAAGAACTCATATACAGACTATTTGAAACACCCTTACAACTGAAAAATATGAAGTCAAACTACACAACAGAAAACAGATAATTGATGAAATAGAATCCCCACAAACCACAATTTGTGAATGTCCAATAAATGCATCAAAAGTTCTCAACAATATTAATTATCAGGAAAGGATGAAAGAATTGCCAGCCACGATTTCTATATATACAAAACTGTCTTTCAAAAATGAGGGAAGAATTGAGACATCCTCAGATCAAGAGAGAATTTGGTGCTTGCTTTGGCAGCACATATACTAAAATTGGAATGATACAGAGAAGATTAGCATGGCCCCTGTGCAAGGATGAGTCGCAAATTCATGAAGCATTACATATTAAAAGAGAGAGAGAGAGAGAGATAATTTGTCACCATTATAGTGGCCTTCCTAGAATTGCCAAGGGAATTTCTGCAGGTTGAAAGCAAAGGACAATAGAAAATTGATGAAGCCACATGAAGAAATAAATATCTTAGTAAAGATAATGACATAGGTATATATAGATGCCAGTGTCATTGTATGATGATTTGGTACTCTATTTTTTTCTTCCTAATGGACCTAAAGAGAAATGCATAAAATGTGATGATATATCAATGGTTTTGGATTGAAAATGATAAATATTTGATATGAAAAAAGAATTTTGTATAGTTGGAGGGTATAGAACATACTTTATGCATGCTCTTGAGGTGTTAAATTGGCAATGAAGCAATCAAGATTGTTATAGAGTTAGGTTGCTAAAGTTAAGCTCCATTATAACAACAAGGAAAATGTCAGAGAATATGAAACTTCAGGCTACCAGGCTGGGTCACAGGGGCTACGGTGATTTAATACATTATGTAGGGTTTCTGTTTGGGGTGATGGGAAAGTTATAGCAGAGGGTGGTGGAGAAGGTATTACACTGCAGTCAGTGTGATGAATCCCACTGCTTTGGAAGGGTTGGCATAAGGAGATTTATGTTGTGTACGTGTCTGCAAAATTTTAGAAAATGCATGGCAGCAATTAAACAGATAACGAAAATGCAATGAAATGCATTGTACTGGAAGACATCTAATAATGGAGGCAAAAAGGCTCAAAAGGACATTATTGGAATATAAGAAAAAAATTGGAAGGTAGGCTGTAAAGCTTTACATTAACATTAAATTTCTTGAACTTGACAACTGCACTTAGGCTGATTACATAAGTGAATACACGTGTTCGTGAGCAATGTACATGTATTCAAGGGGTGTGATGTGTGCACGTGCTCCCTGGTGTTCAGAACACAGATAGACAGAATGATAGATAGAGGGATAGAAAAATAGATTCATTGTGGGTAGAATGACACAACAATGGTGGTAATGCTGGGTAACCGGAGAAGTTGGGGTATGTTGGAATTTGTGCTTGCATAATCCTGAAAGATTAAAATTCTTTCAAAATAATAAGTTAAAAAATACACATAGAGCTCTACAATGCAAAGGGTGAATGAACACTAATGCAAACGATGGGCTTTAGTTAAAATAATGTGTCAATATTGGTACATCAATTGTAACAAGTGATCCACACTAAAATGAGATGATGCTGTAACAGGGGAAACTTACGTGGCTGACAGTGGAGGGAGAGTGTCAAGAATGCTCTGTATTTTCTGTACAATTTCTCTGTATCCTATAACTACTTAAAAATGCATATAAAAACTTTAAAACACTAAAGAACAATGAATCAGTAATCATCAGATGCCTGCTCACTGGCCTTAGCAAAGAATACTGATATGCCCCTCTCAAGGTTGGATTTAAGAAATGTATTTTTTATCTCTTTCCTCCAGATCCATGAGCTGATGTGCACTAGGAATGAATCATGTGTCCCCCACCACCACCACACCCTGGCAGCGGGGACATGGAACCACCCAAAGCTGTGGGGCTCCTTCCATCTATTCAGGATGCTGCTGCACTCCTTGTCCTGCTTGGAAGACAGACTGAGCTCTAACGTGTCCCTCTGGAGAAGACAGTAAGTGGTCGAGGCTGCAGCTCCTGTGAGAGGCATTGGGAGAGTCTAGGAATTTGACAGTGTTTCCATGAGTCGCCTGGAACAGCCGCACAAGGCAAGTGAGTGAGGACAAGACCTGAGAGAGGACAGCGGCACAGCTGTAAGAGCTGAAGGTCTGCCGGAACCCAGGTTGAACTTTGGTCCACCACTGTGGCCACAGCCTCCCCTGGGCCATCGGACATTGTGAGCCTTGATGCATGCTGGGTACACTGGGGGAAGGGCCACCTGTCTACAGCCCTCATATCATTTCCTTTCCTCACTTTATTCTCTCTCTCAGTGTCTGCCTTTTAAGGGGAAATGGCCACAATATTTAGCTGAATTTATCAAAGCGTGAATCCACCATAGACACAGCCCTGCCATACCTAATAGGACTGGATTCCTATTTCCCTTTCATTATCTGAAGCCCTTTTTCTACTCTTGAATGTTGAACTGTTGAATTTGGAATCAGAGAATTGGTGTCTGCAACCACCTCACAAAGTTCTCTCTGGAGGCCATTGCTGAGTGGGAGACCCTGTCTTCTCTAGTCATGGACATGGTTCTTAGATTGCTAAACTTAGTGTTACTGACAAGGCAGTTGAGAGAGTATACAAGATATTAAAACATAAAATAATAAGCAGAAGCAAATTTAGTGACCATTAAAAAATTTGACCTTATGCCTTTTATATAATAGAGCATGAAACCAAATGTTTTCTGTAATAATCTTATCTTTGGTCATGTGATTTTCATATAAACTTGAAGTGTTAATTTACCAGAAAATATTGCCATTATAAAGTTGCATAAACTTCCATATTAAGTCTCTAGAGCTTTAAACAATTCCATTCTTACTGTGAAATAAATAATTTCTAAGCTCCATATTTCAGCCTAGGATTCAATTCTTCACTCACCTTTTCACTCTCTTGTGACCTTGTTGGACATTTTGGGAAATTGGCTTCAGTGACAGTAGGTGCTGAGTGACCATGGACACCTTCCCCTGTGAAGCAAGTCTCTAGCCCTCATCTCTGTATTTCTGGGCTTGAATAACTGGTTTTCAAGTCAACCTCAGTTTTCCCAAGACCAGGGACAAGTGCTTGTCCTGGGGAGGCAGACTCCAAGGGAAATCTCTCAGGGGCAATTAAACATGGCTCTGTGGTTCATTACCAATGCTTTCCACAAATTAGGTGCTGAGGATAGAGTTGGGCAATTTGAGCTTCAACTTCTAAGGCCAAGAGCAGCTCAGCACAGAAGCATATCTTTCTAACAATACTTTCCTTGTTCTTTTTCTTGACAGCATCACCTTTTAATTTTCAGGCATTCCTATGTAGAAAAATTCACTAACCTTCAATCCAATTCACTTAAGTCTACTCTGTCTTAAATTTGTATTCTATTAATTGTATATATTATTAAAATTACACATACCATGCAAAATATTCTGTATGTATTTTTGTTTTTTATGCATCTTTTCTCCCTACATTTAAGCAATAGGAGTAATTGCTTATATTTCCATTCAGCACCCCTTTACCATTTCATTAAAAAATACTTTTATAGCTAAAAACAACATACAACCTAAAAACATTCTTAACATACAAACACTATGTCATACATGTATGTTGTATACAAACACTGGCTCACAATATCATCACATAGTTGTGTATTCGTCGCCATGATCATTTTTTTGCACATTTACATCTCTCCAGCAAAAGAAAGGAAAAGGAAAAAGAAAAAACTCATCCATACCATACCCCTTACCCTCCTTCTCATGGACAATTAGAGTTTCCATCCACCCAATTTATTTTAACCTTTTTCCCCCTATTATTGTTTTTTTTAATCCATATTTTTGCTCATCTGTCTATACCCTAGATAAAAGAAGCATCAGATACAAGGTTTCACAATCACACAGTCACACTGTAAAAGATAAATCATTATACAATCCTCTTCATGAAACAAGGCTACAGGAACATAGCTCTACAGTTTCAGGTACTGTAGCCGCTCCAATTCATGATAAACTAAAAGGGGTATCTATATAATGTGTAAGAGTAACCTCCAGGATAACTTGTCAATCAGTTTGAAATCTCTCAGCCATTGACACCTTATTTTTTCTCATTTCTCTCTTCCCCTCTTTTGTCAAGAATGCTTCCTCAATGCCATGATGCTGGGTTGCAGCTCATCCAGGGACTGCTGTCCCATGTTGCCAGGGAGATTCACACCCCTGGGAGTCGTGTCCCACATAGGGTGGAGGGCAGTGAGTTCACCTGTTGAGTTAGATTAGAGAGAGTGGCCATATCTGGGCAACAAAAGGGGATGGCTCTTATGCATAATTATAAGTAGGCTTGGCTTATCTTTTCAGGAATAAGTTTCATATGGGTGAACAACAAGACTGAGGGCTCAGCTTATTGATTTGGTTGTCCCCATTGCCTGCAAGAATATCAGGAATTTGCCAAATGGGGAGGTTGAATATTTCCTCCTGCTTCTCTAATCCCCCAAGGGGACTTTACAAATGCTTCTTGATTCACTGCCTCAATTACTCTGGGATACATTGGGGCATCATATTCTCCTGGAGAAACCAACTAGATTTCATTTTTTATTCAAGATTCCTTAAGGTGTTGAACTAAACAGACCATACAAGTCAAATTAGGTAATGTGTTACCCAAAATGCAAAATTTGTATCCAATAAACATCTCTCCCTTTCATTTCACATAGAAATTGAAGTTTTAAAATATAAACCATGTCATCCTTTGTTGCGGACAGATGAGACAGAGGTCACATGCTCGCTGCAGAGATATTGCAAATCTGTCTCTGTGGGAATAGGCACCTGATGTCCTGGAAAGACTCGAGTGTTGCAAGGTTGCTTGGGTCTGGGGAAGTAGGATGCCTTGGGAAACATGTGCAACTTTTGACTCATCTGGCCACAAGGAAGCAGGTGGTTCAGCTCCTGCTTCCTCCTTCCTGTTCTTCAGTTACATTTTTGAGTTTCTTTATCTTGCAGCCCTGTAAAATAAACACTGCTGATCCTCTCGGAGTTTTTGCATCTCCATCTGAGCTTAGAGTCCCCCTGGTCCCAGCTTTAATTATATCTTTGTCTCCTGTGTTTCTTTCTCAATTCCCCATCACCTCCCTTTAGTCTTGACACTGAGCCGCACTGGTCACAGCAATCCTTCACTCTCTACTCTGATCTACCCCAGTCCTATCCAGATCAGCTTCATTCATATCTCTAGTTGAAACCTGATCCCTTTTTAAATGGTTCCTGTATGAGGTAGTGCTCACTTTCTTTGCTTCAGAGCTTTAACTCTGAGTCTCAGTTGCCACATAAACACCCAAAGTTGCTGGGAATGACCAGTTCCTAGGTAATATACAATCTGCTCAGTATCTTAGTATTTAGAAATAACAGTTACAACATCTGAATATATGTGACTGCTGTAAGAGCTCACAATCTAGGACCCTTTACTAAAGGCCCCAACCTGATAACCCAGTCTTGACTTGAGTTCACTGAGTTTTCATATTATATTAGTCCATATGAGTGAGGTGTGATAATGTTTGACTTTTTGTTTCTGACAATTCATTCAATACAGTCTTTAAGCTTCATTCGTCTAGTTGCATGTCCCTTAGTAGTCCCTTGGATGCAGACACTACAGTTCCCCCTTCCACTCCTCAGTTGTTGTACACTTATGCCACCTCCATCTGCTGTGAGTCATGAACAGTGCTGCCATAAACATCAGTGTGCAAATGCCCAGGTGTATACTGACCAATGGGGTTTCAGAATCATATGGCAAACCCACCCTTAGCCTCCTATGGAATCACCACACTGCCCTCCAAGGGACTGCATCTCTCAGTTTCTGCACTGATGGTAAATACGTACGTGTCTTTTCCCACATTTTCTCTAGCATTTGTTTCTCTCAGTCCATTTTTAAACAGTTTTATTTGCACATCATACAATCCGACCTAAGTAAATAGGCATGCTTTCATCACCATAATCTCTATGAGGACATTTCCTTTAGTTCCACAAAGAATCCATACTCTTCACCCATGCTCCCCACCTGTTGATATTTAGTTTTGGCATAATGCCTTTGTTGCATTCAGTGGAAGCATATTAAAATATTACCGTTGACCAAAGACCCTAGCTTGCATTGATCATACTTTGATTTGCTTGGCAAAGTCTTTTGAAGCACTGAAATATTCAATTTTGAGTAGTTCCCATTTATCTATTTTTTATTTTCACTACTTGCGCATCGAGTGTAAAGTCTAGAAACTACAGCCTATCACTAGATATTGAAGATGTTTCTCTTCATTTTCTTCTAGGAACTTTATGGTACCGATTCTTAAACTGAGGTATTAATTAATTTTGAGTTAATTTTTCTATAGGGTGTGAGTTACAGGTCCTCTTTCAATCTTTGGGTTATAGATATAGGGTTCTCTGAACACCATTCATTGAAGACACTATACTGTCCTTGTTGAGTGGACTTGGGATCCATGTCAAAAAACAATTGATAATAGAACTGAGAAAGTATTTGTGCATGTTAATTAAATTCTATTGTCGTTATGTTCATCTTTATACCAGTAATGCGCTGTTTTGATCATGGTGGCTTTATTATATGCTTTAAGGAAAGGAATGTAAGGTCTCCCTTACATTCAAGATGTTTTTGGCTCTTCTAGGACCCTTTCCCTTTCAAATAAAATTGACAATTGTCCTTTCCATGTCTGCAAATTAGACTGCTGCAATTTTGATTGGCATTGCATTGAATCTGCAGATCAATTTGCATGGAATTGATATCTTAACCACATTGATCTTTCCAGTCCTTGAAAATGGAATGTCTTTCCATTTTTTTAGGTCTTCTTTGATTGCTTATAGCAATGTTGTGTTGTTTTCTGTGAACAAATCCTCTATGACCTCAGTTGTGTTTATTTTAGACTTTACATACATTGTGCCAGTTGTAAAAAGGAAAAAAAATAGATAAATGGAAATTACTCAAAATTTCTACTTTGCAGAAATGGAAAAGATAATTATCAATTTTATTTGAAAGGGAAAATGTCCTAGATGAGTTTAAAACATGTTGAAAAAGAAGAACAAGTGGAAGGTCTTACATTCCTAATTTTAAAGCATACTTTGCTTCACTTAGTTTTTATTATGAACTGCATTTTTTTCCTTGCTTACCTCTTTGGATCCCTCATTTCTAGAGTATAGAAACACTTGATTTTTACACGTTAGTATTGTATCTCACCAATTTGCTGAACACTTTAATTTACTAAAGTATCTTTGTTGTCATGTTTTCAGAATTTTCTAATATAGGATTATGTCATCAACAAATAGTGACAGTTTTACTTATTCCTTTCAAAATTGGATGTCTTTTCTTTCTTTTTCTTGCCTAAGTGCTCAGCGGAACTTGTAGCATGAACCACCGTGGACACCCTTGTCTTGTTCCTAATCTCAGAGGGAAAGCTTTCAGTCTTTAGCAATTGAATATAATGTTCCCCGTTGGTTCTTCTAGATGCCCTTTATGATATTGGGGAAGTTTCCTTCCATTAATAGTGATCTACGTATTTTTCTCATGAATGGGTGCTGGATTTGTGAAATGCCTTTCTGCCATCAGTTGAGAGGAGCATGTGCTTTTTTCCTTTTGATTCATTAATGTAGTGTGTTACATTATTCATTTTCTTGAGGTGAACCACCCTTGCATACCTGGAATAAAACCCACTTGGTCATGGTGTATTATTTTTTAATTGTTGTTGGTTTCAATTGGAAAGTATTTTTTGAGTATTTTTGCATCTGTATTCATTAGAGAGATTGGTCTAAAGTTTTCTTGTCTTGTAGCATCTTTAGCAGGCTTTGGTATTTAGGATGATGCTGGCTTCCTTGAGTGAGTTAGGTATTGTTCCTCTTCTTCAATTTTTGGAAGAGCTTGGATAGTAATGGTGTTGATTTTTCTTGGGGTATTTCATAAAATACACCATGAAGACATCCAGTCCTGGGGTCTTCTTTATTGGTATATTTTTCTTTCTTTTTTTTCCCTAGCATTTTTTATTGCATAGTATAATATATCTATACAGCAAAGAAATAAAAAAGCAATAGTTTTCAAGCACTCTTCAACAAGTGGTTTCAGGACAGATCCCAGAGTTTGTCATGGGCTACCATACAATCTTCTCCTATTTTCCTCCTAGTTTCCCCAGAATATAGGAGGCTAGAGGGCTTAAATCATTTTTTAATCATCACAATCGACTTTTTTCCCTTCTTTTTTTGTGGACAATAACATATATACAAAAAATTTATAAATTCCAAAAAAGCACCACAATTAGTAGTAGAACATATTCCAGACTTTGGCATGGGTTACAATTTCACACTTTTAGATTTTTACTTCTAGTTGCTCAAAAATACTGGAGACTAAAAGAGACATCAATTTAATGATTCAGCATTCATATTCATTTGTTAAGTCCTATCTTCTATGTATAATTCCAGCATCACCTTTGATCTTTCCATACCTCTCTTTGGGATTGTTTGAGCTATGACAATTCTAAATTTTTGCTATTGGAAGGGTCTGTCACTGATATGGGGTAGGGAGATGGAATGATTGGATGTTCTTGAGACGTTGGGCTAGGTTTTAGGATTTATCAGGACCAGGGGCCCATCTGGAGGTTGTAGGTTTCTGGAAAGTTCTCTATGCCTGGAGCCCTTTTATAATCTTGTATATTGCCCTAGGTATTGTTTAGGATTGGCTGGAATGGTCCTGGTTGGGCATTGGCAGGTTATGACAGGTAGCAAGGTCTACCTGAAACTTGCATAAGAGCTACCTCCAGAGTAACATCTCGACTCTATTTAACTCTGTCTGCCACTGATACTTTATTAATTACACATCTTTTCCCCCATTTGGTCAGGATGGAATAATTGATCCACAGTGCCAGGTCTGAACTCATCCCTGGGAGTCCTCTCCCATGTGATCAGGGAGACTTTCACCCCTGAATGTCATGTCCCACATAGGGGGGAGGGCAAAGGTTTCACTTGCAGAGTTGGGCTTAGAGAGACTTAGGCCACATCTGAGCACCAGCAGAGGTCCTCCAAAAGTAACTCTTAGGCATGCCTATAGGTAGTCTAAGCTTCTCCACTACTACGTAAGCTTCACAAGAATAAGTATCATCATCGAGGGCATGGCCTATTGATTTGGGTGTCCCTAAAGTTTGACGTAGTATCAGGGGATTCCCTGAAGGTAAGGTTTAATAATTCCATAACCTTTCTCCCTTCTCTCAGGGGACTTTGCCAATGCTCTTTGATTATCTGCTTAATATATTCTAGATGTTTCCAGGCCTTACAATAATCTATACAGGATTAAAGGACCTCTTTCTTAATCTGAGCTTCCTGTGTTTCAGTTGTTCAAACGAGTCATACAGATAGGTTTAATTAGATTATGCACTACAGAAAATTTCAGTTCCAGATCAAATAAACCTTTCTTCCATTGGTCTCCAAGAGCATGTGTGTTTCTAAAATATAGACACTGTCTTCCTTACCACCATATTCTTAGTTACTCTAACCCCAACCTCTTCAACTTGGTTCTTATCTCTAAGTATGAGGCTATATATATAAAACAGTGTCTCAAAATCCAGAAATAATTAACACCACTCTGGACTTAATACATCTGCTCTAAAAGCTTACAATCTAGGCCCCTGTTTTCTTATAAGCATTTTCTAAAGGTGACCATACTTGTTGTTTTGTTCTTGGCTTATTTTCTCTCACCAAATATCCCACATGTTCATTCACATCGTTGCATGCCTCACAACATTGTCCCTTTTTGTAGCAGCACAGCCTTCGTTCATAAGTATACACCATCGTTCACAATCTATTTCTCCATCAGTGAATCCTTCAGCCACCTGCATTCATCAGGCATAATGTAGAGGGCCCAATTTGGATTCTAAATTTTAAATAATTTTTAATTTTAGATAATTATGCCGATTCTCAATTTTAAATAATTTCATTGTTCCAAAGAGACAGACAATCAATAAACACACCCTTACCAAATAGGAAATCTAAACCTTCTCTTAACTCTTGTTCCTCCCCCAATTATTTACCTCTGCTGTTGCTATGGTAGTGCTGATGGTTTCCTTTTGAACTTAGCTCATAGCATGCAATAGCAGTTTTCTCCCTCTACCCTGGACTTAAACACTCTTTACACAAAAATCATACCTTTGAAGTAATTCTTATGAGAATTCCTGCATATTTCTAGGGTGAATCAGTGGGAAACGTAGGTCTATACAACTGCTTTCAATCTCGTTCATCTTCAATATGGTAGTATTACTTATAGACCCCCTAGAGAATTACCTTAACTCTTTTCTATTCCCTTATTTTGGAATTCAGCCTGATTAGTTAATGGTTCACCCATCTCTAGTTTCTATGTATTTCAAAGTCCCCTATATTCTGTATTATAAACCTCTGTTTATACCTCTATACTGGTCATAAAAGTGGAATCATACAGTATCTACCCTTTTGTGTCTGGCTAGCTTTGCTCAGCATTATGTCCTCAAGGCTCATCCATCACTGTATTTTACTGCTGCATAACATTCCATCATATGTATATTCTACATTTTGTTGATCCACTCGTCTGTTGATGGGCTTTTGGTTCATTTCCATCTTTTGGCATTTGTGAATAGTGTTGCTACGAACATCGGTGTGCAAATGTCTGTTTGTGTCACTGCTTTCAGCTCTTCTGGGTATATACCAAGTAGTGCTATTGCTGGGTCATAAGACAACTCGATATTTAGTTTCCTAAGGAGCCACCATGGTATAGTAGGTGTACCAATATACATTCCCACCAGCAGTGCATAAATGTCCCAGTTTATCCACATCCTCTCCAACATTTATAGTTTCCCATTTGTTTAATATCAGCCATTCTTATAGGTGTGAGGTGGTATCTCATTGTAGTCTTGATCTGCAGTTTCCTATAGCCAGTGAAAATAAGCATCTCTTCATGTGCTTTTGAGCCATCTGTATTTGCTCTTCAGAAAAATTCCTATTCATATCTTTAGCCCATTTTGTAATTGAATTGTTTGTTCTTTTATTGTTGGTTGTATGATTTTACAACTTGCATGGAAAATCTTTTTCCATCCCTTCAGTTTCAATCTATTTGTATCTTTGTGTCTAAGATGAGTCTCTTGTAAGTAGCATATAACTGGATTGTGTTTCTTAATCCATTCTGCCTATCTGTATTCTTTAATTGGTAAGTTTAGTCTGTTTAAATTGAAAGTTATTATTGAAAAGGCATTTCTTGATTCCACCACGTTATCTTTTTCATTTTATTTTTCAGATGTATATATTCTTTTCCCTCTTTCTCTTTGTATTATTTAAATTACCCTTAATGGCACTCTTCACTTCTGTGCCCTCTTCCAGACCTCCTTCCCCTTTTTTTTTTTTTTTTTTTTTTTTACTCACCTGACAGATCTCCTTGTATTATTTCTTGTAAGGCTGGTTGGTCTCTTGTTGACAAACTCTTTCAGGATTTCTTTGTGAAGACTTTCATCTCTCCCTCAGTTTTGAAGGACAATTTGGTTAGGTACAGAGTTCTTGGCTGGAAGTCTTTCTCTTTCAGGGTCTTGAATATATCATACCACTGCCTTCTCGCCTCCAGGGGGCCAGTTGAGTAGTCTGAACTCAAGCTTATTTGCCTTCCCTCGTATGTTTTTGATTGTTTTTCTCTTGCCACTTTCAGGACTTTCTGCTTCTCTTCAGCATTTGACAACCTGATGAGCATGTGCTTTGGGGAAGGCCTATTTGGATTTATTCTACTTGGAGTTCTTTGGGCTTCTTTGGCTTATATATTTATGTCCTTTATGAGGGTTGGGAAGTTTCCCCCCTTTATATCCTCGACTACACTTCCTAGCCCTTTACTCCTCTGTGCTCCTTCTGGGACTCCAAAGATTGTTATATTTGTGCAGTTTGTTTTCTCTATCATTTCCCTGAGTTCCCATTCAACTTTTTCCATCTTTTGTACCATTTTTGTTTGAGTCTTTGAAGTCAATTATCCCGTCCTCTATATCACTTATTCTCTCTTCTGCCTCTTCAACTCTGGTGTTGTGTGCCTCTAGTATGTGTTTTATTTGGTCAACACAGTCTTTAATCTCTGTGATTTCTGATATTTTTCTATTTATTCTTTCAAATTCCTCTTTGTGTTCTTCTACTGTCTTCTTGATCTGCTTTAGGTCATTTGCCATCCCACTTATTTGATTAAGTAGAGTTGTATGAAAGTCTTTGATTAGTTGTTCCAACATTTGTGTCTCCTCTGGTGTTTTAACTTGGTCATTAGGCAGGGCTTTATCTGTCTGCATTCTGATATGCTTGCTTAGTGATCTGCTGTCTTCTTTGCATGTAAATATCTAGATTGATTTACTCTGGGAGTTGATTTCTTTCATTAGTCTAAAGCCTTGTGTTTGTGGGATGGTTGTACAGCAGGGAGCAGGGTACGCGGTGCAGCACTCAGTACGGTGACTCGTTTCAGGGCATGTATGGATGCAAGTTGGGTGTGTTATGCTGATCCTTGTGAACACAGGTGCCCAGTAGCCAGGGAGGATGTAGATGTGTGGGTGCACAGGTCTGGGGGGTGTAACCGTGGTGTGTGCTGGTCTAGGGCACAGGGACTTCCTAGTCCCATGTTCCTGTCTGTGCGTTTCTGCAGGCTTCATGCCCCTGCGCCCGGTTCTACCTTTTTGCCTCTCAGTTCTTTGGCTTCTGCAACCAGAGCAATCACATGTGGTGCAGAATTCTCTCCCAGGTCAGCCACATTCCCGAATTGCTGCCTCAGTCACCCTCCTGTTTCTTCTCTATTTTTTCCATGGAGCAGGGCCAATTTTGAGCTACTCTAGTTGGCCATGTTCCTGGAAGACCTATTGGTATATTTTTGATGACTCATTCAATCTCTGTACTTAAGATATGCTTGTTCAGGTCTTCTAATTCTTCTCTAGTCAGTGTTTATTGTTGATACGTTTTTAGGAATTTGTCCATTTCCTCTCAGTTGTCCAGTGTATTGGCATACAGGTATTCATAGCAACTTTTATAGCCCTTTTTTTCTTCAGGGCTCATGTGTAATTTCCCCTCTCTAGTTTCTCATTTTCAATTTCTTTTTCATCTTATCTCTTTTTGTATTTGACAGCATAGTTAAAACCTTATTAATTTTATTAATCTTCTCAAAGAACCAATATTTGGGTTTATTTATTCTCTCTATTGTTCTTTTCCTCCATTCAATTAATTCCTGCTCTAATCTTTTTATTTATTTACTTTTGCTTACTTCAGAATTAGTTTGCCTTTCTTTTTCCAGTTTCCCCATTTGTTCAGTTAGCTCTTTCTTCCTTTGTAACATTAGCATTTCAGGCTATAAATTTACCTTTCATCTGCATTTCATAAGTTTTGCTATGTTGTGGTGTCATTTTAGTTCATCTCAAGTATATACTAATTTCCTTTGCAATTTGTTCCTTGACCCACGAACTCTTTAATCGCATGTTATTTGTCCTCCTCATATGTGTTCATTTTCTGGTTCTGCCTTTGTAATTGATTTCCATCTTCATTCCAGTGTGATCAGTGAAATTGCTTCATGTAATGTCAATCTATTTACATTTCTTAAGACCTGTTTTATGCCCAGCATATGGTCTGTCCTGGAGAATGTCCCTAGGTGTTCTTTAGGATTGGCTGGAATAGTCCTGGTTGGGGGTTGGCAGATTATGACATGTAGCAAGGTCTACCTGAAGCTTGCATAAGAGCAACCTCCAGAGTAGCCACTCAATTGTAATTGAACTGTTTCTGCCACAGTACTTTATTAATTACACTCCTTTTCACCACCCTTTTGGTTAGGGTGGAACTGTTGATCCCATGGTGCCAGGTTTGGATTCATCCCTGGGAGTCATCTCCCATGTCACCAGGGAGAGTTTCACCCCTGTATGTCATGTCCCACATATTGGTGGGAGCTCAATGATTTCTCTTGCAGATTTGGGCTTAGGGAGAGTGAGGCCTCATCTGAGCAACAAAAGAGGTCCTCCAGAAGTAACTCTTAGGCGTGCTTATATGTAGGTTAAGCTTCTCCACACACACAAAAGCTTCACAAGAGCAAGCTTTAAGATCAAGGGCCTGGTCTATTGATTTGGGCGTCCCTTATGTTTGACATAGCGTCAGGGGTTTCCCCAGTGCTATAGTTTAATAGTTTCACATTTTTTCTCCCATCCCTCAATGAACTTTGCCAATACTTTTTCATTATCTGCTTAATATACTCTGAGATATATCCAGGCATTACCTCAAGCTATCCAGGATTAAAAGCCCTCATTTTTATTCTGGGCTCCTCCATTATCATTTAAAAAAATGTTCAGATTCCTCTAGTCCCCTGTTTTTCCATGTGCATTTCAAAATGAGCTAGTTAGTTTCTATTTTTAGAAAACCTCCTGACATTTAGATTGGGATTGCACTCAATATTTAGTTTAAAACTTGTGGATAATGACTTTTTAAGAATTTAAATTTTTTCATGCCATTAGAAGATCTTTTCACTTAGGTTCATTTTGATTTTTCTGTAAGTTTGTTACCCTTCAGCATGCAAATATTGCACATATTTTGTAAGATTGATTTTAAATATTTACTTCTTTTAGGTGGTAAATTAAATAGTATTTTATGAGTTTATTTTTTTCTAATAGTTTTGTTGCAAGTATATAAAAATAGAATGAATATATATATATATAGTGGCTTGCAAACTTGTTAAATACATTTATTAATTTTAGTAGCTCTTTTTAGTTCCCTTGATTTCTCTAGCTAGATAATCACATTGTCTGTGAAGTGAAATAGTTTTGTTTTTTACTAACTAATCTGTATGCTTTTTGAGGGTTCTTTTTGCACTGCTTAGGACTTATAGTTTGTTGTAGAAATACATTGATGGGAGGGAACATTTTTACCTAATTTGTGATCTTAGAACAAAATATGCAATCTTTCAACATACAATACATTTTTCACTGTAGATTTTTGCAAATATCAGGTGAGGAAGTGTCATAATATATTTTACATTTTTGTGATTCCTGCTTGTTGAATACTGTGAAGCTATTTTTCTGCATGTGTTTAGATTATCTCATATTTTTGTTTTTTTAGTCTGCTGATTTTGGGAAGTATGTTGATTGATTTTTTTTTTTTTTAACATGGGCAGGCAGCGGGAATCAAACCCGGGTCCTCGGACTTGGCAGGCAAGCACTCTTACCTGCTGAGCCACCATGGCCCGCCCTGTTGATTGATTTTTAACATGTTGAACCAGCTTTGCACTCCCAGTGTGAATCTGAATTTATGTGATGTTTTATCATTTATAGATTATTTGTGCTAGTATTTGGCTGAGGTTGTTGGTTTGTTGTTTTCTTTCTTTATAATGTTTTTGTCTGGTTTGGTTGTCAAAACATGTTTCTCTCACTTCTCTTATCTGTGTATGATTTGTATAATTGGCTCAAAGATGCTCTGTGCTCCATCTGTTCAACATTCTTCCCTGTAACTCATGTAAAACATCGACTTTTTTTTGCACTGACCTTTTTATGTTTCCATATTTTTCGCTTTCACTAAAATGTTCTATAGTTGGATTCATTCAGTATGTAACCTTTACAATTTGATTGCTTTCTTTTCACAATATGCATTGTTTCTCCAGGTCTTCTCATGGTTAGTTAACTCACTTCTTTCTGTTTCCTGTATTTCATTGTATGTGAGCATCTGAGTGCCATTAGAGTTGGTCTTTTCTTTAGGCTTATCTTGAAGGGCATTTTAAGACAGGGTTCAGAGAAGAAAGGAAATTCAGAGAGGGAAGAAAAAGAGTTGGTGGACTCCAAGGTATAAGAGGGCAATGTAGGACATAGAAATGGTTGAGTAGAAGAAACAGACTCGGGGGAATTTGAGATATACATTTTGGATTTAATTTCCAGTTATCTTGAGGTAATTTAGAGACCATGTCTTCTAGAATCTTGAACACATTTTGAGGCCTCTAAATACCAATTGAAACAAGCACCTCATTGTAATTTTCTTAGAACCACAATTTTCTAATTGTAATAGTAAAACACAAGTTTATTTAGTGAAAAAGATCTCCAAATTAGCCATTGATTAGAGATACTCTCCTGAAGGAAAATTGACATTGGTTCCAAAAGAAACTTGAATGAATATATAATGTTTGAATATATATTGGGCCAGATCCCTAAAGGGGACTTTTTTTAAACCACTGGCACCTATGAGCAGGACAATAAACAAAGGTAGTTACCTAAACTCCAAACTCAAGTAACAAACTGAAAATAAAGTTCAAAAAGCTGAAATGCATAGGAGCAGAGTTCAGATATGAGAGAAAATACCTTCAGCCTTCAAATGGGTGGGAAGAAGTATCCAGCCTGAAAGGTTCTGCTGATCCCAGCATTGATGTCTGGCAGAGAGCGCAGAAGCTTAAGGTCTTCAAATTCCACTCATGGTACCAACTTTGGGAAAAGACTGCTTCTGCAAGTAGAAATCTGAGAGCTTTATTAATAGTAGAATGTTTCACAAATTGGGCACATCAATACAAGCAAAATCGTAAAGGATTATTGGGAATCTGTAGTCCTCCCCCAAAATGGCAATTGCCAAGATAAATAACTTCTAGTAGCCCTTGGAACATCCAGACAGAAGAAGAGTTGTGCAAAATGGATTTTTCACAGCCCTGGCCTCCTTTTCTTGTTGTATTTCCTGTTAGTCTTGTTCTTCATGCTGTACGGTCCTGAAATCTAAATATGCTGCTTTGTCTCTTCTAATCTTGTTGGGCTTAAATTCCATTCTGTCTGACAATGATGTATCTCCTCCATGTCACTTAAAATAGTTATTCTAGTGTCACATATTCAATATGATACCTCTACTTTTAACCATATCTTATATATAATTCAGTGCTGTTAATTACATTCATAGTGTTGTGCAGAAGCATCACCAACCATTACCAAACTTTAAAATCAACCCACATAAAAAGTCTATACAATTTAAACAATAACTTCAATTTCCTACATCCAAACTTGTCCCCACGAACCCACATTCTAGGTTCTGACTCTACATTTTCATTTATTATCATTATCTCACATCAGTGAGTACATACAATATTTATCCTTGTGTTTCTGGTTTATTTCACTCTAATGATGTATTCAAGCTTCATGTATAATGTCACACCTATAAGAAGTTCACTCTTTTTTATGACTGAATAATATTCTATCCTATGTCTAGACCACACTTTATATATTTTATGATGTTTTAGCAACTTGCGTTTCTTCCACCTTTGGGCAACTGAAAATAGTACCTATGAAGTTTGTGAACATCAGTTCGCATAAATGTGTTCAAGTCCTTTTTTTAAATTCTTTTTGGTATATACATAGAAGTGGGTTTGCCAGGACATATGATAATTCTCCACCTAAATTTCTGATGAACTGCTAAATTGTCTTGCACAGCAGCTGCACCAAGATACATTTCCACCAATAATGAATGAGTGTTCCTATTTCTCCACATCCTTTCCAATAGTTGTACTTTTCTGTTGCTTTAAATAGGAGCCATTTTCCTGGGTATGAATGGTACTTCACCTGTGGTTTGGATTTGTATTTAACTATTGCCTAGTGATGTTGGGTATCTGTTCATGTGTTTTTTAGCCATTGCGCGTATATCCTCTATGGAGAAATATCTACTAAGTGTTTTTCCCATTTTAAAAATTGGGTTGTTTTATGCTCCTGTTGAGTTGTAAGATTCCTTTATATATTTTGGCTAACAAACCCTTTATATATGTATATACGCTTTTCAAGTGCTTTCTTTCATTGACTAGGGTGTCTTTTCCTGAGGTGCATTGTTTGGGCTTTGCCCAGTGGAAAGCGGCAGATGTACAAGTGCTTTTGAGCATGGGTTCTAATGAGGGTGAGAGCTGTGGAATGTATGACCTCTTGAACATGAACAAGCCTCACAGGTGTTGCACATGCCATTATCTGTGGAGAGCTTGTGTTTGTTGTTGCTGGGAATTTGTTTCTCCTTATAGGGTCAGATGATGTCTTTTTGATATCTGCTGTATTTCAAAGGGTGCTATTGCCCAGTTTTGATTCTGTCAATGCTTTATGAGTATGGCTAGGTCTTCCAGGAGGTTCTTGTTAGAGTCAGCCCTTAATCTGATGTCAACTAGAAAATGACATTGTTAAACTATTTTATAAGAATGTTTGTTGAAGTTCTGGTGGTAAAAGATAGGAATTACTTTTTTAAGGCATTGACACAGTTAGCAAAAAATGCTGACCAAGTGAGTCACATCAAAGTAATTGACCATGCCCATGATTATATCTTTTATTAATGAGATGATTTTAAGAATCAGAGCTTTAATTGGGAGGACTTGTGCACTAAGGTTGATATAATTGATGGCTGATTGCCCCTTCATTTGTGGAGGCATTAGAATTGGATGAAATGACTAGTTTATGGGTAGATGGTAGGTATAAAGACTCCCTCCTTGGGGAAGTCTTGGATTGTAGGCTGGTGCCCTATAGTACTGGGCAATCAATGATGTTGGTGGAAGAAGTTGGTGGAACCAGGAAATTTTTCCCATCTGTGTTTGAAATTTTCTGAGACTAGTGACTCTTTTTTTTTCCAATTCATCACTTTTGGAATATGCAGTCTATTCCCTGCATGTCCCACAATTGCATTTTAATGGATGTTGGGTTGCTTTATAGTTACACAATTACAGAGATGTAGAGGAACTTTGCCTGTTGGTAGATTATACCCATGTTCTTACCTATGATCCACATGAATTAAATGATGATATAAAGAACCACTGAGATGATAATATTTAGATGTGCTTTTATACTTAGTGTTGATTCTGTAATAGTTTGAGGTGTGCAGGTATTTTGGGATGGGGTGATTGTATTTCACTGTGATGCCGACATAAGTCTGGTGGGGAGGGACAAGAGAGCAGACTTGTGTGTTGAATAGTGTCTTCAGAGAAGTGTGTCTACCAGGAGCATGTGCATCTGTCCTTATTTGTAACAGTTTTTTGCTGATGTTGTTATCTTAGTGATCCCATCTCAATCTAATATGTGATTTCCTTGAAAGAGAAAGGAAGAGGTGATTGAGACATGGGCACAGAGGAGAGATATAGGGAAGGTGGCCACATGATGATGGAGGCAGGGATTGGAGTGATGCTGCCGCAAGCTAAGGACCACCAGGAGCCACCAACAGATGAAAGAAAAAACAAAGAAGAATTTTCTCCTAGATCCTTTAGAGGGAGTTTGACTCTGCTAATATCTTGGTTTTTGAATTCTATCTTCCAGAACATTGAAAAACTAGATTTCTGTTGTTCTAAGTCACCTAGTTTTGGAAATTGAAGAAACTCTGGAAATGAATACACAGCACCAGCCCTAACTCCAGGATTCAACAGTCACAACCTCCAACCCCTGTACCACAGACTCATTTCCCCATCCTGCCACTCTGAACATAACCAGCTAAAATCAAGCCTTTCCCATATAACTCAGACCATCCCTGGGAAAAAACATCACACTTCATTAACTGGATAGCTCATGTTTTTGAAATGTGAGTGAAAGTACTTAAAATGGTTCATGGTGAACCCAGTACATCTGTAGCCATGGGTGTGTGTCACGCAGATTTGCACATTCACATATGTGTCATGCGATCTGAACAAGCTGAAGAGTTGGGCAATGATGTGCCATTGGAAATTTCTCCAGAGGATAGTGATTATGAGTAGGGAGGGGTTTTTTTTGAATGCTGTATAATGGGGTCACATTTCATTATTTTTCAATGTGAATATCCTGATATTGCAGCACCATGTGTTGAATTGTTTGTTTGTTTGGTTTTTTGGTAAGTTTGTGGACTGTGAATTGAACCTGGGTCTCCCACATGACAGGTGAGAATTCTACTACTGGACTCCCTTTGCACCCCCAAGAGTAGAGTGATTTTAGGACACAGGGCCTCATCCTGTACAGAACATGACAGAGATACATCCTGCATGAAGGGGCTCCTATTGATGGTGGTGATGCTGATCTGTGCCTGAAAGTAATAAACAGGTGAATCAGGCCAATTGGGGTCCAGGCAACCAGCACTACACAGGACACAACAATGTGCTATTTGAACCTCAAAAACTGGTGGAAGACTTTGAGGGAAGATCACATTTGAGCTGGCTTTGAATGTAAACTGTTTTTGAATGTGCATATATGAGGGGGTATCCTGAGCAAATATACCCTGTGGGAAAGCGTATGGGCAGAGAAAGTGCATAAATGAGGGCATTGCATTAGTGGGTCAATGTATGTGGTCAGGGAGCTCAGATACCAGTATAGATGGTCTGCCCTCTCATTTAGAGCTTGGGGTGTGAGAAAGAGCGAGTAACATCTAAGGAAACTGGTTTAGGAGAGGCCTCGTGGAGAGTTTTAGATGTCAACACTCTCTGAGAAGTCACCAAGAACATGGCATGTTTCCTAGAGTGCAAGAAGAGTGCCCCTCAAGAACTATGTCTGGTTCTGTAGGTCCATTGTTTATTATGTGCTCACATCAGGAGATAACAATGTGGGGCCCATGCACCCTATCCCCATATTCACATAATTTAAAAAAACCACAAACCCAGCAAAGCCGCATCAACTTGGCCAGCAGCAAAACATGAGGATGATTTCTTAAAATAGTAACAGCTGTGCATTACTACTTTTAAGACAGCCTTCAGAAAGTGGGAACAAGGTAGCACAAGATACAAGAATGGCATTTAATGTGTACAAAAGCGGAGGAGTTTCCCTAGGGCTGCCTTGAACTCCTTGTTCCTCAGTGTGTAGATTAATGGGTTGAAGGTGGGGCTCACAATTGTATACAACACTCCAGCCAGTTTGTTTCTCTCGGGGCTGTAGCTGGAGGCCGGGCTGATGTAGGCACAGAACACGGCTGAGTAGTAGACAGAGACCACGATGAGGTGGGAGGAGCAGGTGGAGAAGGCCCTCCTCTTCCCCTCGGCTGAGCGGATGTGTAGGATGCCGGCAATGATGTAGCCATAGGACACGAGGGTGAGCAGGAAGTTGATGCCTCCATAGAAGGCATCGGCTATGAGTGTCATGATCTTGTTCACATGGGTGGAACTGCACGAGAGTAGCAACAGTGGGGGGATCTCACAGAAGAAGTGAGTGATTACATTGGGGCCACAGAAGGACAGTTTTGCCATCAGACCAGTGTTAATGGCAGTGCACAGTGCACAGATGACCCAGACTGCCACAGCCATTGCCAGGCAGAGCCGCAGGCTTATCAGGCTCCCATAATGCAGTGGTCGGCAGATGGCCACATAACGGTCATAGGCCATGACTGTGAGCAGCAGCAGCTCAGAAGATCCTGACCAAACGAGGAAGAAGAGCTGGGCCATACAACCCTCAAAGGAGATGGCGTTTTCCCCCCAGGCCAGGCCTACCAGCACCTTGGGCAGCACAGAGGAAGTGCACATGATGTCCATGGTGGCCAGGTTGAACAGGAAAAAGTACATGGGGCTGTGGAGGCCAGAGCTGCAGGTGATGACAGTGATGATCAGAGTGTTTCCCACAAGGGCCATGGAGTAGAGGAAGAAGAAGCAGTTGAGCAGGAGCAGCTGCAGGTGTGGGTGCTCTGAGAACCCCTGCAGCACAAACTGTGTCACTTGTGTTTGGTTGGCCTTCCCTACTTGGCCTGGCATGACTCTTGGACACAACTCCAGGTGATTCAGCTCTAGCCCTTCATCTGGAAACTCTGCAGGGGGACATGACACTCTCTTCAGTCTCATATTTCCTCATGTGGCTATTTAAAACACACCCTGCTCTCAAAAAAGGGAAGGCATCAACTGGTTTATCTGATGAAGGCCCATTTGTTTTTTCAACAACCACCAAGGGCAATACTTTTCTGAAAACCACATATCCTTCCTTGATATTTCCTTTAACTTTCCATTGAAAGCATTTGCCATCTAAATTTTGGGGGCAATGTGCCCTCATCCTGGCCTTCCTCTTCAGTGAGGCCAAGGAGATCATCCCTTGTGGGGCGCTCTCTGTTCCTTTTCTCTCTGGCCCCTCCACACACTGTGATCTGCTGACATGACCATGGGGACACCACATCCACCTCTTGTTGCCAAAGTGAGAACTGCCTTCAATGGTTCATCTCTGAGTTTCTATGCAGTATCTGACACAACACTGCCTCTCTGGCCCTTTTTTCTGTAGATGCCCTTTTTCAGTTATTTAGGGGTAGGGCTCTTCTTGTCTCTCCTTCCATGTGCATGATTTCCCTCAGTTGGTCTTTGGGCATCTTTCCTCACCCTGTTTTCTCTTGGTCCATCCTCCCACTCTGATGGCTGGTTCTGCCCACACTCTAACCCTTTCAGATTTATCTCTCCAGGTGATAAATGCCCCAGTACTGTGAATTCCAAGCACTTCTGTGGTTTTCCTACTTGATGAACTACAGGCCTTCAAATTCAACCTCACTAATATTTCCCCTTAACATGTCTCTCCTGTCTTTTCCCTCAGTGCAGTCATCTCCCCTACCTGGTCCCTCAACCATCCAAGTCTCAGGTATAGCTCCTTGTGACAGGTCACTTCTCTGGCTCATTGCCATGTCTTTAGCCCCTGACCATAGTACTCATTGAAAAGACATTTGTTCAATGAATAAATGATATTATTTTACATCTTTGTTACCTCTCATACACCCAACTTCCAAGGCCTGCAGGTAAAACTTCCTAACCATCTCTCAAAATATCCCCATACCTCATTTTCATTTACTCATTTTGGTTAGATTTTTGGCATATCCAGGATGTCCAGTCCCTGGTTGCAATACCCACCCCATGTGTTCTCCACTGAAGCCAAGGTTACCATCCTAAAGGAAATCTCAATCCTGGTGTTTCCCCCTTTAAATGACCAAGGTCACCCTTAGTTTTCATCTATTTTCAATCGTCCTGATTGATGTGGAAGGTCCTCCTGAGAGGGCCCTGGTGCCTCTTGCAGAGTTTCTTGGTGCAGAGACCTGTACTCAACCTTAGCTACTAGCTCATTATTCCTGAATGGGCCACTTGGTTCAAAAGTGAATACATACAGAGAAAAAAATTCAGATTTCATTGTCTCCACTGTAATAGAAGTAGAAAGAAGTTCCATCTTATCTACACTTGGAAATCTTGCAAATGATACTCATGAGAAAAATAATTCACAGCAAGAACCTTAGTCAAAATGAACAAAGAAATGCAGCTATTTGGAAATGCATCACAATTTCTGATTTTTTAGAGCACATGTGTTTTAAAACACATCTAGATATATGCTACTCCATAAAATGTATAAATGTGATACATTTTAAAATATTGAAAATTTTCCAAATGTTTGCTGACAACAACAAATTAAGAATCAATGCAGTATTGTAACTAGTATAATGACAGCTCTATGGAAATTTCATGACAAATTTCTCAATAACACATACATCCAAGAGATAGCCAGGTAAATTAGAAAATACTTTGAAGTCAGTAATTAAAATACCATATCATGCCGTACTTGTCTGAAAGCAGACAATCAGTGATTTGTGAGAAATTTATAGATTTCATTTATATTGCAATTAAATGTATTAGGAGAGAGTGGTAATGTTTAAAGTCAGTACCCTAAGTTTCTAATTTAAGAAAAACAAGCCAACCCAGGTGAATAGACAGAAAGTAAAAAGTAGGAAAATGTAGGTGTAACCACAGAAATTTATGAAATAAAATCAAACAGTGGAGGGAATAAACATATTTAAATGCTGGACATATGGAAAGATTGGCAATTTGATAATAGCCTGGAAGGAATAATTAAGAACAAAAAGAAGGGGGCGGTGCGACGGTGGCTCAGTGGAAGAATTCTCCTCTGCTGAGCCAAACCTGGGGTTCGATTACCTGAGTCTGTCCATGAAGACAAAAATCCAAAAAAAAAGAATAATAAAGAGGGAAAACAGTAGTTACCATTAACAAGAATATGACAAAAAGAATGTATCTACAGATCATATAGACCTTAAAATGTTAATAAGGGAATATTATGATAATGGTTAAGGCAAAAAATATGAAAAAAGAGCAAATGCATGAATCCTTTGAAAAAACACAACTGACAAAACCAATAAAAATTAGAAACACTCTAAAACATTTATATTTGTGTAAGACATTGAGTTCCCTGTAAAAATAATCTTCACTTGAATAGATGCACTTGGGATTTTTAGCTAACATCTAATGAAGAAATAATATTACTGTTACACAATCTCAGGAAACAATGGAGGGGAAACGCTGTCCAGCTTTCTTTATGAGGTCAGCAGAAATAAGTAAAACTCAAAAATCTATAGCCTAGATAAGATAATTTAAACACAGACCTCTAACTAAAAATGTATGAGGACTTGCTGAAGGAAAGTAAATAAAAGATAGACCACTTTCATGAGCTGGAAGAAAGAATATTATTATGATGCCAGCAGTCTCCTAATTGATCTTTAGATTTAACAGAATCTCAATCCTAATGCTAGCAGACAATTTTCACAACAGAAATTGCCAAGCTGATTCTAAAATTGACTAAAAAAAGTAAAACTTCCTCAAAGGGCCAGTAATAGAGAAAACAGATTTGAAGAGAAGAACACCTCTGATGGATTTATGGTGTATGGGCCTAAGAGTAAAATGGTGAATGCTACCATAATCACAACAATTTCATTTTTGTTTAAGGATATACAAATAAATCACTGAAACAGAATAATTTTTGAAAAATAGTTGCATACATCTTAGTCAAATGATTTTTTTGATATGTTAAAAGATTTTATGGCAAAGGAATGTATTTCCAATAAACCATGTTCGAAGAACTGAACAGGAATATGGAAAAAATACAAACTTTGCCTGTTACCTCACTCTTCATAAATATTGACAATTCTTTAGTTATAGCCTAATGGGGAAAGCTCAAATTATAATGTTTTGGAACCATCTGGTATGCAACATTGCATAGGCACAACTCCTTAAAAAGGACACAAAAGTATTAATCATAAGAATTCACTGATAATCCAGTCTTCATAAATATTTAAAACTTCTCCTTGTCAAAAGGTGATATTAAAAATGAATAAGGGAGCCAAAGACTGGGAGGAGTTATGTGCAATACTTGCAGGTGAGTAAGAACTCACATACAGACCATGTAAAACCCCCTCACAACTGAAAAGTGTGAAGTCAGACTATTCAATACAACATGGATGGATGACAAAATAGAAAGCACACAGACCACAAATTGTGGATGCCCAATAAATGCATGAAAAGTTCTCAACCCTCCAGAACATCAGCTAGTTCCATCTCTGTACCCCATAGTATTGACAGCCCCTTCCTACAGGAAAAAATTAGAATGGCCATCAGCCCAAATACTCCTAAAGAGAGGAATAGAAAGATCAAAGGTGAAGGTGGAGTTATACAGAGAAAGTAGGTTTTAACAGATGAGTATGATTGCTGAATCATTATGTTGATATTTCTTTTTTTCTCCAGAATCTTAGAGCATCTAGAAGTAAAACCCTAAAATTGTGTAATTGTAACCCACACCAAACTCTGAAGGCTGTTCTACAACTAATTGCTGTGCTTTGCTTTGAAATTTATTGCATTTTTGCATATATGTTATCTTTCATAAGAAAGGAAAAAAGTCTATTGTGATGATAAAAAAAAATTATACCTTCTAGCTTCCTATATTCTGGAGCAGCTAGAAGGAAAAATCTGAGAGGATGGTATGGTAGCCCGTGACAAACTCTGGGATCTGTCCTCTAACTACTTGTGGAGGAGTGCTTTGCAAACTATTGCCTTTTTCTTTCTTTGCTTTGTATATGTTATATTATACAACAAAAAAGGTAAATGCTTCTTAAAAATGTAAAATACAGGTGAGATTAATTATAATTGTACATTTAACTCGTAGTAAAAATATTAGAATTTCAACATGTAGAAAAAAGTTCTCAGCATTATCAGGAAAGTATAAAACAATTGCCAAACACAAATTCTGTACATATAGAACTGTCTTTCAAACATCAGGGAAGAATTTCGACATCTTCAGATCAAGAAAATCTGAGAGAATTTGTCACCATGATAGTGACCTTACTAGAGTTGTCAAAGGAAATTCTGCAGGTTGAAAGCGAAGGACAATAGAAAATTGACTGAAACCCATGAAGCAATAAAAATCTTGATAAAAATAATGCTGTAGGTTATGCAATGTGTATTGCATTGCATTTAATTATCTACTTAATTTTCTACTTAATGTATAAATGCCAGTACCATCGTACATTGATTTGGAACTCATTTTTTTCTTCCTAATGGACTTAAACAGAAATGTATATAATATGGTGATGGATCAATTGTTTTGGACTCATAATGATAAATATTCAGTATGGAAAATGAAGTATATAAAGTTGGAGGATATAGAATTTTATGCATGCTCTTGAGAAGTTAAATTGGTATTGAAGCAATCAAGATTGTTATAAATTTAGGTTGTTAAAATAAGCTCCATGATAACAGTAAGGAAAATGCCAGAGAATATAAAATGCATAGAGACTGCAAGTAGAGTGCAGGCTACCAGAGGCCATATGGAGTTAATGCATATGGTAGGATTTTTGCTGGGGTGAAAAGAAAGTTATAGTAAAGGGTGGTGGTGAAGGCAATACAATAATATTGATGTGATTAATTTCACTGCTTTGGAGGGGTTCAGATAAGAAGATTTATGTCATATATGTGTCTGAAAAAATCTTAGAAAATGGAAAACAGAAAAATTAAGTAGATAATTAAATGCAATGCAATACACATTGTACTGGAAATGATTGAAGAATGGAGAAAAAAGACTCAAAAGGACATTATTGGGATATGAGAAAAATGGAAACTTTATTCTGTAAAGCTTTATAACAACCTGAAATTTCTTAAACTTGATAACTGCACTTAGGGTGATTGCATAAGTGAACGTACTTGCTTACAGGTAATGTACATGTATTCAAAGCGTATGATTTGTGCAACCTTCTCTCCAATGTTCATAAGGTAGATAGATGATTGATGGATAGATAAAAAGATAGATACGTGGGTTGATTATAGATAGAATGACACAGTAATGATAGAAAAATAAAATTGGCATATCTGGGTATCTAGGAAATTTGGGGTATGTGGAATTTTTGCATAATCCTCAAAGTTTCAAATTCTTTCAAAATTAAAAGGTAAAAAATACATGTAAAGCACTACAATGCAAAGAGTGAACAAACGTTAATGCAAACTATGGGCTTTAGTTAAAATAATATATCAATATTGGTTCATAAATTGTAACAAGTGCTCCACTACTAACGGGGGATGCAAAAATAGGGGCAACTCTACATGGTTGACAGTGGAGGGAGAATGCATTGGAATGCTCTGTACTTCTTGTACAATTTCTCTGTAACATACAGCTACTCAAGAAAAAACGCATGGCAACATTTATACAACACTAAAAGAGCAATAAACCAGTAATCATCAGATGTTTGCATACTTGCCTTAGCAAAGAATACTGGTATGACTCTCTAGTGGCTGGATTCAAGGAATGTATTTTGTATCTTTTTCCTTCAGACCAGGAGCTGATATCCACAGGGAATGAGTAATGTCCCTCCCCATCCCCACACCATGCAGAAGGGGCCTGGGACCACCCAAAGCTATGGGGCTCCTTTCATACAGTCAGGATGCTGCTGCACTCCTTGCCTTGCTTGGAAGACAGATGAACTTTAACGTGTTCCTCTGGAGAAGACAGTAAGTTGTTGAGGCTGCAGCTCCTGTGAGAGGCCATGGGAGAGTCTAGGAATTTGACAGTGTTTCCATGACTGGTCTGGAGGAGCCCCACAAGGCAGCGAGTGAGGACAAGACCTCAGAGAGGACAGTGGCACAGCTGTAAGAGCTGAGGGTCTGTCAGGACCCAGGCTGCCTTTGGTCCACCAGGGTTGCCATAGCCTCCCCCTGGGCCCCTGGACATTGTGAGCCTTGATGTATGCTGGGTACACTGAGGTAAGTGTCGCCTGTCTACAGCCCTTGTATCATGTTCTTGCCACACTTAATTCTCTCTCTCAGGATATGACTTTTAAGGACAAATGGTAACAATATTTAGTTGACTTTATCTTAGTGTGAATCCACCATAGACACAGCCCTGTCAGATCTAATAGGGCTGGATTAATATTTTTCCTTCATTAAACCTGAAGACCTTTTTCTACTCTTGAATGCTGTTCTTCAGACTTTGGGCAGAGACTGGTGTCTGCAACAATTTCACAAAGTTCTCTCTGAAGGCCATCGCTGAACGGAAGACCCAAGTTTTCTCTTATCATGGACATGGTCATAGATTCTTAAATTTTATGTTACTGACAAGGCAGTTGAGAGAGTAAACAGGTATTAAACAAAACATAAAATAATAGAGAGGAGTAAACTTGGTGACCATTAAAAAAAGTTTGACCTCTGCCTTTTATATAATAAAGCATGAAGCCAAATGTTTTCTCTGATGGTCTTATCTTTAGTCGTGTGTTTTTCATACGATGTTGAATTGGTCATTTATCCAGGACATGTTGCCATTAGAAATTTGTGTAAACCTCCATATTAAGTTCCTACAACTATGAACTATTCCATTTTACTGTGAAATAAATGTTTCAAAAGCTCCATATCTCAGCCTAGGATTCAATGCTTCACTCACCTTTTCATTATCTATTGACCTTGGTGGATTCTCTGGGAAAGTGGCTTCAGTCCATAGTACGTGCTGCAGCGGCCACGGACACCTTCCACTGTGAAGTGAGTCTCTATCCCTCTTTCCTGTATTTCTGGGCTGGGATTTGACAGGTCATCAAGTCAAACTCTGTTTTCCCAAGACCATGGACAGGTGTTTGTTCTGGCGAGGCAGACTCTAAGGGAAATCTCTCAGGGGCAACTAAACTTGGCTCTATAGTTCATGACCAATGCTTTCTGTGAGTTAGGTGCTGAGGATAGAGTCATGTAATTTGAGCCTCAACTTGTAAGGGTAAGAGCAGCCCTGCATGGAAGCATGTTTTTCTTTCTAACAATACTTCCCTTGTTGTTTGCCTTGAAAGCATCACCTTTTTATTTCCATGTGTTCCTATGCAGAAGAATTCACTAACTTTTAAACCAATTCAGTTAATTCTATTCTCTCTTAAATTTGTATTCCAGCAATTTTGCATATTATTAAAATTACACATTCTATGCACCATGTTCTGTGTGTATTTTTATTTCATTTATGCATCTTATTTCTCCTCTACATTTAAGCAATGCAAATAATTGCTTACATTTCCATTCAGTGCCCCTTCACCACTTCTTTTTATTTTTTTTAAATATTTCTATTGCTAAAACAACATGCAAACATACAAACATTCTTAACATACCAATATTTCATATATGGTGTACAATCAGCGGCTCACAATATCATCACATAGATATGTATTCATCACTATGATCTTTTATTTGCATCACTCCAGAGAAATAAAAAAGAGAAAAGAAAAAGCTCACCTACACCATGACCCTTACACTCCTTCTCAGTGATAACTAATGTTTCCATTTAATCAATTTTTTAAACTTTTTTCCCGTTATTTATTTTTTTATCCATATTTTTTACTCATCTGTCCATACTCTAGATTAAAGGAGCATCAAACACAAGGTTTTCATAATCACACAGTCACATTGTGAAAGTCGCATCATTATACAATCATCTTCAAGAAACAAGGCTATAGGAACACAGCTCTGCAATTTCAGGTACTTCCCTTTAGCCACTTTAATGCACTATAAACTAAAAAGGGTTATCTATAGAATGTGTAAGAGTAACTTCCATGTCTGAAATCTCTCAGCCACTGACCCCTTATTTTTTCTCATTTCTCTTTTCCCCCCTTTGGTCAAGAAGGCCTTCTCAAACCCATGATGCTGGGTTGCAGCTCATCCAGGGACTTCTGTCCCATGTTGCCAGGGAGATTTACACCCCCAGGAGTCGTGTCCCACATAGGGTGGAGGGCAGTGAGTTCACCTGCTGAGTTAGCTTAGAGAGAGAGGCCACATCTGAGCAACAAAACTGTTCTCTAGGACTGACTCTTAGGCATAATTATAAATAAGCTTAGACTATCCTTTTCAGGAATAAGTTTTGTAGGGGTGAATCCCAAGATTGAGGGTTCAGCCTATTGATTTGATTGTCCTCATTGCTTGCAAGAATATCAGGAATTTGCCAAATAGCAAAGTTGAATATTAACCTCCTGTTTTTCTAGTCCCCCAAGGGGACTTTACAAATACTTCTTTACTCACTGCCCCAATTACTCTGGGATATATCGGGACACCATACTCTCCTGGAGAAACCAACTAGATTTCATGCCCTATTCAAGATTCCATGTACTTAAGGTATTGAACTAAACAGACCATATAAGTTAAATTAGGTAATGTGCTACCCAATGTAAAATTTGTATCAAATAAATATCTTTCCCTTTCATTTCCCACAGAAGTTGAAGTTTTAAAATATAAACCGTGTCATCCTTTACCCCCTACTCTGATCTACCCCAGTCCTATCCAGGTCAGCTTCATTCATATCTCTAGTTGAAGCCTGATCCCTTTTTCAATGTTTTAAACAGCTCTTGTTTGGGATAGTGCTGACTTTCATTACATCAGAGCTTTAATTCTCAGTCTCAGTTGTCACATAAATATCCAAAGTTTCTGTTCCTAGGTCATATACAATTTGCTCAGTATCTTAGAATTCAGAAATAACAGTTACAACTCCTGAATATATGTGACTGCTGTAAGAGCTCACAATCTAGGACCCTTTATTATAGGTTCCAACCTGATAACACAGGCTCTTGGCTTAAGTTCACTGAGTTTTCATATTTTATTAGTCCATATGAGCGAGGTGTGATAATGTTTGCCTTTTTGTTTCTGACAATTCATTCAATACAGTCTTTAAGCTTCATTTGTCTAGTTGCATGTCTCTTAACTCAGTAGTCCACTGGATGCATACACCACAGTTACCCCTTCCATTCCTCAGCTGTGGTACACTTATGCCACCTCCATCTGCTGTGAATCATAAACAGTGCTGCCATAAACACCAGTGTGCAAATGTCCAGGTACACACTGACCAATGGGGTTTCAGGGTCATATGGCAAATCCACCCTTAGCCTCCTGTGGAATCACCACACTGCCCTCCAGGGAACTGCACCTCTCAGTTTCCCCACAGATGGTAAATATACACATGTCTTTCCCCACATTTTCTCTAGCATTCATTTCTCTCAGTTCATTTTTAAATAGTTTTATTTGCACATCATACAATACACCTAAGTAAATGGGCATGTCTTCATCACCATAATCTCTGGAGGACATTTCCTTTAGTTCCACAAAGAATCCATACTCTTCACCCATGCCCCCCACCTATTGACGTTTGGTTTTGGCATAATGCCTTTGTTGCATTCAGTGGAAGCATATTAAAATATTACTGTTGACCAAAGACCCAAGCTTGCATTGATTGTACTTTGATTTGCTTGACAAAGTCTTTTGAAGCACTGAAATACTCAATTTTGAGTAGCTCCCATTTATCTATTTTTTTTTTTTTCACTATTTGCATATTGAGTGTAAAGTCTAGAAACTATAGCCTATCACTAGATATTGAAGATGTTTTTCTTCATTTTCTTCTAGGAGTTTAAGGTACCGATTCTTAAACTGAGTATTAGATTAATTTTGAGTTAATTTTTCTGTAGGGTGTGAGTTACAGGTCCTCTTTCAATCTTTGGGTTATATACTGGGTTCTCCAAACACCATTCATTGAAAACACCATGCTGTCCTTGCTGAGTGAATTTGTGACCCATGTCAAAAATCTATTGAGGGTGCCTCAGCAGGCTAAGTTCTTGCCTGCCATGCCGGAGACTCAGTTTCGATTCCCTGTTCCTACTCAAGCCAAAACAAAACAAAACAAAAACAAAAAACAAATAAAAAATCAATTGATAATAGAACTGAGAAACAATTTCTGCACTCTCATTAGTATTCATTGTCAGTATGTTCATCTTTATGCCAGTAATATGCTGTTTTGATCGTGGTGGCTTTATAATATGCTTTAAAGTTAGGAATGTAAGTCCTCCCACTCATTCTTCTTTTTCAAGACGTTTTAAGCTCTTCTAGGACCCTTTTCCTTTCGAATAAAATTGACAATTATCTTTTCCATGTCTGAAAATTAGACTGCTGCAATTTTGATTGGCGTTGCATTGAATCTGCAGATCAGTTTGGGTGCAATTCATACATTAACCCCATTTAGCCTTCCAGTCCATGAACATGAAATGTCTTTCCATTATTTTAGGTCTTCTTCTATTTCTTGTAGCAATGCTGTGTAGTTTTCTGTGTACAAATCCTTTATGACATCAGTTATGCTTATTCCTATATTTTGATTCACTTAGTTTTTATTGTAAACTACATTTTTTTCCTTGCTTACCTCTTTGGATACCTCATTTCTAGTGTATAGAAACACTTGGTTTTTGCACGTTAGTATTGTATCTCACCAATTTGCTGAACACTTTAATTAGCTAAAGTATCTTTGTTGTCATGTTTTCAGAATTTTCTAATATAGGATTATGTCATCTGCAAATAGTGACAGTTTTACTTATTCCTTTCAAAACTGGATATCTTTTATTTCTTTTTCTTACCTAAGTGCTCAGTGGAACTTGTAGCATAATGTTGAACCACCGTGGGCACCCTTGTCTTGTTCCTAATCTCAGAGGGAAAGCTTTCAGTCTTTTGCCATTGAATATGATATGATGTTCCCCGTTGGTTTTTCTAGATGCCCTTTATGATATCGGGGAAGTGTCCTTCCATCAATAGTGTTTTACGTGTTTTTCTCAAGAATGGATGCTGGATTTGCCAAGTGCCTTTCTGCCATCAGTTAAGATGATCATGTGTTTTTTTCCTTTTGATTCATTAATGTAGCATATTACATTATTCATTTTCTTGAGGTGAACCACCCTTGCATACCTGGAATAAAACCCACTTTGTCATCGTTGTCATCGTTAATTGTTGTTGGTTTCAATTTGAAAGTATTTTTGAGTATTTTTGCATTGATATTTGTTAGAGAGATTGGTCAAAAGTTTTCTTGTCTTGTAACATCTTTAGCAGGCTTTGGTATTTAGGGTGATGCTGGCTTCCTAGAATGAGTTAGGTATTGTTTCTCTTCTTCAATTTTTGAAAGAGTTTGGATAGTAATGGTGTTGTTTTTTCTTGGGACACTTCATAAAATACACCATGAAGCTATCCAGTTCTGGGCTCTTCTTTATTGACATATTTTTATTTTCCTTTTTTTTCTAGCATTTTTTATTGTATAGTATAACATATCTACAAAGCAAAGAAATAAAAAAGCAATAGTTTTCAAAGCACTCTTCAACAAGTGGTTACAGGACAGATCCCAGAGTTTGTCATGGGCTACCATACAATCTTCTCCTGTTTTCCTCCTATCTTCTCCAGAATATAGGAAGCTAGAGGGCTTAAATCATTTTTTATCATCACAATCGACTTTTTCCCTTCTTTTTTTGTGGACAATAACATAAATACAAAAGAGTTATAAATTCCCAAATAGCACCACATTAATTGTAGAACATATTTCAGACTTTGACATGGGTTACAATTTCACACTTTTAAGTTTTTACTTCTATGTCCCATGTAGGGGAGAGGGCAATGATTTCACTTGCAGAGTTGGGCTTAGAGATACTGAGGCCACATCTGAGCAACAATAGAGGTCCTGCAGTAGTAACTCTTAGGCATGCCTATAGGTAATCTAAGCTTCTCCATTACCTACATAAACTTCACAAGAATAAGCCTCATGATCCAGGGTATGGCCTATTGATTTGGGTAGCTCTAAGATTTGATGCAGTATCAGGGGTTTCCCTGATAGTAAGGTTTAATAATTCCATAGCCTTTCTCCTTTCCCTCAGGGGATTTTCCAATACTTTTTGATTATCTGCTTAATAAATCTAGGATGTTTCCAGGCCTTACAATAATCTATACAGGAGTAAAAGACCTCTTTCTGGGCAGGCCACAGTGGCTCAGCAGGCAAGAATGCTCGCCTGCCATGCCAGAGGACCTGGGTTTGATTCCCGGTGCCTACCCATGTAAAAAATAAAAAAATTAAAAAAGAAAAAGACCTCTTTCTTATTCTGTGCTTCTGGTGTTTCATTTGCTCAAATGATCTATACAGATAGGTTGAATTAGATTATGCACTACAGAATATTTCAGTTCCAGATCAAACGAAACTTTCTTCCATTAGTCTCAAAGAGTATGTGTGATTATAAAATAGAGACACTGTCTTCCTTACCCCTATGTTCTGAATTATTTGAACCCCAACCTGTTAGTCTTTGTTCTTATCTTTAAATATGAGGTTATATATATATATAACTGCCTCTCAAAATCTAGAAATAATAAACACCACTCTAGACTTAATGTGTGTGTTCTAATAGCTTTCAATCTAGGCCATGGTTTTCTTATAAGCATGTTCTAAAAGTGACCACACCATTGCTATTTTGTTGTTCTTGGCTTATTTTGTCTCACCAAATGTCCCACATGTTCATTCACATCATTGAATGCCTCATGACATTGTTCCTTTTTGTAGCAGCACAGCCTTCATTCATAAGTATACACTATCGTTTACTAATCTATTTCTCCATCAGTGCATCCTTCAGCCATCTGCATTCATGGGGCTTAATGTAGAGGGCTCAAACTCCACAGTCCTTCAACATTTTTAGGGTGATTTTGTAGTCACCAGAGGCTGCATGTATCCAATAGTTAGGTGGTGATTATTTAAGTTCAGATAGGGGTATCCAAAAACCTTTACCAGCAAAGTTAGCACACATTGGTTGCTGAAGAAGGCCTGATAAGGTCCTTTCCATGGAGGTTCCAGATAGCTTTTAAGTTGATTTCATCTGTCATCATCAGGTTCATGTGTCAACTTGGCCAAGTCGTGGTACCTGTTTATCTGGTTAGGCAAGTGCTGGTCTGTCTGTTGCAATGAGGACATTTGATAGAATTAAATCATGATCATGTCAGCTGTATCCACAACTGATTCCATTTGTAATCAGATAAGGGAGTGTTTTCTGCAATGAGTGATGCTTAATCTAATCACTGGAAGCCTTTTAAGGAGGATTCAGAAGAGACAGGCCCTTTTCCTGTTTCAGCTGGTGAGTCTCTCCTGTGCATTCATCCAGACCCTCCATTAGAATCCTTGGCTTCACAGCCTGCCCTGTGGATTTTGGACTCTGTGTTCCCATGGTCATGTGAGACTCTTTTATAAATTTTACATTTGCCAGTGTTCCTTGTTGATTCTGCTTCTCTAGCAAACCCTAACACATCATCTCTAGTGCACAACATCCCCAGGATTCAGATTTATGGGTCAGTTGGAATTCAGGCAATGATCTCCTCCTTCAACCTGTAAAAAATAAGCTTGAGAGTAATTCATTAGTACCTCACAATATTTAAGAAAGTATTGTTACTTAATATTAGGGGTTGCAAATAACATGTGAGGAAAATCTTTCAGTAACCTTTTCATGAGGTATGTGTTTACATTTTTGGAAGGGGATTGAGTGAAGTTTGAGCAGGACCAATGGAAACATTTTTGGTCAGGGTAATTCTAGAGTGTCACTAAGCTTGTCTAATTGTCTGATTATCCCACTTGTCCTTTTAACCAGGTCAAAGCTTGGATGAATTATTGGCAATGCAGTATTTGTTATACCGATAAGACTGCCTATTTCTTTAATTATTTGTCCTGTAAAATTAGTGCCTTGATTGCAATGATATTCAGTGGGGGGGGGGGTGTCTCAGGTTGGAAAGATTTTTCATGTAGTTTCATGGCACAGAAGAAGAAATAGCTTGCCTACAAGGTAAGGCTTCTACCCACTAAGAGAACATACAGATCATTACTAGCACATAGTTATCTCCATATGCAGGGGGAAGCTGGAGAAAATTCATTTTTCATATTAGCATTTGCTTAGAAAGGAAAGGAAGATGTCCAATGGGAAAGTATAATGGCTTTCTTGGAACGAATTGTTGTCGTGTTTGACAAAATGTATAGATTTGGTATATGATATTATATTCCACCAATATTTTCCCATCTTCTCTCTCATCATGGATATATTATATTATTTATAAAATATTATTTTCCATTATTTTTTGGTGTTCCAAAGTCTGTGAGTGAATGAAGTGCTCAAAACATTTATAGGTATAGGACATCTGGTAATACTGGTTAAAAGCTAGACAAAATCAGGTCTTTTGCTCATGGCCTTACAGCCTGATTTCCTCCATTAACCTTTCTCATTGGGAATTCCCAATTTATAAAGTTTTTGATATGCAATTATAGGGACTTAAAGCATGGAACAAATTTCAGTTGTTTTGGGGGAGAGATTTCAGCCTGCCACCTAAATGGCCTGATCAACCAAGTCATTGCCCGTGTTTTTACCTGAGTGAAGGATTTCATGAGTGTGAGCTTTAGTTCTGATAATAGCAGTAGCCTTGGGCAGCAAATGACCTTCTACATGCTTTGTCTTCCTAATGGCAGTTCCAGATGGGGCAAACAGTTTTGCTCTTTCCAGAGCACACCAAAATCTTTCGCTACATGAAAGGCACAGCTTATATCAATGTAAATGTTTGCTCTTCAGCCTTTAGATGTTTGGCAAACTGAATTAAGGGGTGTTAATTCTGTCTGTTGGGTGGAAAGTTTCTCAGGATAGGATCTGCTCTCAATGTCCTTTGTAAGGTAACTACTGCATATTCACTTGTCATTTGCTGTTGGAGGTTCAGTTTTTAAATATGATCCACCAGTAAAGAATATTATACCTGGGTTGTCTATTGAGGTTAGTTTGAGGTTAGGCCTAGGAAAGACTATGGTATTTCATAGAAACAAAAAGATCAAGATGGTTCAGCATAACTATACCTGCCATAACTTCAACAGTTTGACTATTGGCTCCACTGACTTGAAGCAATTGGGTATGCTCAAGCTACGGATCTAGATGCCTTCTGTAGCATCTAATGGGCCTGTTGATGTCTCCATGTTCTTAGGTTAACACTCCTAAAGAATGTCCCCTGATTTCATGGACATGCAATTGAAAGGAAAGCTGATTGACAGGTAGTCCAAGTGAAGGCATGTCTTGCAGAGCTTCCTTCGTATTATGAAGGACATCTGTTTTCATCAGCTCAAAGGCTCAGGGATGGACTGTTTAGGAATCTATAGAGAGGCTGGACTTGAAGGGAGCAGTTTAGTATCCAGTTCTGGAAAGATACACAAGGACATGCGCAACCATCAGTTGCATCTCTGGTTGACATTTAGGAAAATCTGGTATAGAAGAGATAGCATTTGTATATAATTGAGTCCCATATTTGGAAAGGCTACATCTTAGGTATATGATTTCTTGTGGAACAAATTGGAGTGTGTCCCTAAGGTGTTTATGACACCTTAAGAATAGCTGTTGCAGGAAAAATAGGGAGTGTGACATAATTGTTTATTAGAGGAACATACAATGATATGCTCAATATATTTTGTGAGTGTTGCTTGAGGGAAAGGTTATGTCTTGTCAGTCATTTTTAAGGGTGTGTGGAAAGAATCTGGGTGTTTCTGCAAATCCCCGAGGCTTAACAATCCAGGTATATTCATTCTATGTGAATGTGAGTAGATGTTGACCATTAGGGTGAGTGAGCATGCTAAAGAAAACACTGCAGATGATAACTACAGTGAAATGGGTAGTTCCAGCGGCAATCTGGGATAAGAGTAGAGGAAGTTTGGGAGCAGTGAATAAGCAAAGAGTGGCAATTATATTTATTGCTCTTAGGTCTTGGACCAGTCTCCTTTCTTTTCCATTGGGTTTTCTTACAGTGGGGGCTGGTAGTGTTGTAGGCAATAGTGCATGGGGTTATTAAGGTCTTCTGTTTGAAGTCTGAGTCATGGGGTTAAACCTCTAATGGCTTCTGGTTTGTGGGGACATTGGGAATTTCTGGGGTTCAGATGGGTCTATTCAGACTAAAATTATTTCTGAAGTTTTAATTTGGAGATTAGAACTAAATCTTTAGCAATGGAAACCAAGGAAATATTAACTATTGATTGTTTGAAGGTGAAATCACTTTCAAAGCTGAATGTGTCCAAGTGACATATCAGTTCCTCTGGTATAAAAGGGATTTTGAGTCAGATAAAAATAAGATGATTTCCCCCTTTCTCTTTTAACTTGAGACCACATTTCCATTTACTTGGAGACTTGTCCTAGTAAGTTAATGAGTATATTATCACAAAGTAGGAAAGAATGCATTTCTGTGAATGGTCCTATGATAACTTAGACTGGGGCTGATTTGGAAGAGGTTTAAACTTGATTAGAACCCCCCACAATGTCTACCATGTATTTGCTCAGAGGTATGGACTACTAGGACTAATAGCACTGGTAATAGTGGTGTTAATTAAGAAAGTGAAAATTTCTCTAATAATGTTAATCTTTTTTCCACTTCCTGGGTATGTGTGATGGCTGAAAGAAAGCCAAATTTATCTTCCAGAGGACAGTCAATGAGCATTATATGGTGGAGGATGTGGACCGGCAGCATTGTCATGACATCTGCTTTTACATTATAGCTAGCCTTTTACCAGTGCCTTGTTTAATTGCAATAATGAGAGTCCCTATGATGTTCTGTAATATGTGATGACTTAGGAGAAGGCTACAATTGTTTTGACTGTAAAGTATTTTGGATGTTCAGTGGCCTCTTCAGTTTCTAGAGTCGGAGCTGTTTAATTGTTGTCAACTCAATAATGGAGACTGTTTCTCAGGCAAGTCTCTGCCTTTTTACTAAAGTTGTGAAGTTGGCTTTAGTCCATTGACAAAGAAGCAGTAAATCAGTTCAGGCTCCAGGTTCATCTAAGGATAATCCAGAATGTTCAGCAAACATTTTTAATAGCCTTTCTTGAAAATTAGACAGGCTGATGTTTATCCTTTTTGCAGCCTTTGACTGTTGCCCAATCAATCTTGCAGAGAATGACTTAGGAAAGGCATTTAACAACAGCAGAGACATGATTTTAGCTCAATCTAGAAAAAGGGAAGCTACTTTCATAGGCATATTTTTGATCATTGCCATTTGCTATTCTAATCCAGTTTTATGCTTCTGGACCTGACTAATAAATAAATTGATTGATGTAGATCTGGAAGGCAGGTTGATGTGCCTTTTCTCCTCCCTGACTAACACACTTCTTTTCATCATTGCTGCAATATGCTCAGTCTGGCTAAACGGATGTCAGTGGCTGCTATTGGCCCCAAATGTGCCAGAACATGACCCTTCACCCATGTTACTCCTTATACTTTCTCTTTTAGGTAATTGTGACAAAGGCTCCATGAACTAAGGTGTTGGAACCCAGCAATATTCCTATAACTGACTATAACTTTCCCCAGCATGTCAAGATTATCTTTCTCCAGTCTTCCTTTGCATGGAAGAAAAAATACTTCCATTGTTGTCTGCCATGGATATTGGGCTTTTTGTGATATAGTTTGAAACTTAATCCTGATCAACAGAAGAGACCAGGCTGACTGAGTCCCTGCTAGTGTAGAGATAATTTTTAGAAGCAGCATCCAGGGAAACCTTAAAGGTCTATACAACCAGTGTAGCACAAGAAAAATGGACTAGCAATTTACCAGCTATGTCAAATTTTATCTTCTTGAGACACCTAAGCATGTGACCATACATCTATGAGAAAGCCTGTTTTAGACTCTGGCATTATTAATGGAGGAAACTGGAAGTGCCAAAAATTTTCCTTGTTGGGTTTTGAAATTGCCTGAGAGAAGTGACTCTTATTTTTTCCAGTTGATCACTTTTGGAATGGAATGTCTATTCAATGACTGTCCCCTAATGGCATTTTAGTTGATGTTGACTTGTTTTATATTTTCATCAGTCTATTGTTTTAGTAGAACTTTACCACTACTTAGATCATGTCCAGAGTCTCATCCATGATCTACATGATTTAATTGATGAGATATGGGACTTTTGATCTGATAATATTTAAATGAAGCTTTCTAATTAGTGCTGATGCTTTAATGGGTTGAGGTGTGGGGTTGTATTGTGATGGGGTGACTGCATTTTCCATGTGTACAGAGTCAAATTTTGGTGCGCAAGGGGGCAGACTAGTTTGTTGAATAAAATCCCCAGAGAAATACTGGAAAACTGTGTATGAGTCCTTTTTGTAATAGGGTCTTTGTTGATGTAATTAACCTAAGGTGTTCATCTCAATAAATAAATGGTTTTCTTATATAAGAAAGGTGGCAGAGATTGAGATATGGGCACAGTGGAGAGACACAAGGAAGATGGTCACATGGCAATGGAGGTAGGGATTAGAGTGATGCTGCCACATGTGAAGGATTAACAGGTATCACCCACAGCTGCAAGGGACAAAGTACAATACTCTCTCAGTACTTTCATAGGGAGTGTGACTCTGCCAATTTCTTGGATTTGGAATTCTAGCTCCCAGAACATTGAGAGAATCAATTTCTATAGTTTTAAGCCACCTACTTTTGGTAATTTTGGCAACTTTAGAAATGAATTCAGAGAACAAAACCCTCACCGCAGCAATTGACATTAGAAACCCCCAAACCAGAGCCACAAACATACTCCATCATTCTAAATCAGTGGACATAAACAGCTAAACCAAAGCCCTTCCCATATAAGCTAGATCACCACTGGAGGAAAATAACAGATTTAGTGAGTTGTAAACCCAATTTTTGAAATATGGGTTAAACTGTTTAAAGCGGTTCATCAATAACCTGGTGCAGCTGTAGCTGTAGGTTTGTGTTGTGTGCTGATGCAATCAAATGTAGACACACATATAGGGGTCATTTTTTTGTGAACAGACCAAGGAGTTGGGCAGTGATGCACTACTCTACATACCTCCAGATGAGAGGGATTAGGCATAGGGCCAGGTTTATAGGAGGGAGCCCCACATTGGACAGAACAGGGCAGAGATATGTCCCACATGAAGGGGCTGCTATTGCTGAGGGTGATGCTGATCAGGGCCTGAAATTAGGATCCTCAAAAGGTCCAGGAAGCACAAGTTGCTCTTTGTGGCTCAGATGATGGACAGCTTTGAGGGGAGGGGGCATTTGAGCTGGTTTGAATGTAAACTGAGTTTGAATGTGGACTGATGCAGTGGGGATGCTGGCAAACACTACCTGTGGGCAAGCGCATGGGCAGGGGAATTGCCTGAATGGGGGCAGTGCATGAGAGGGGGCAATGTATTCGGCCAAGGATTTCAGGTACCTGTAAAACTGATTAAACCTTTCATTTAGGGCTTGATGTGTGAGAAATAGGTTAGGACATCTAAGGAAGGTGGAACCAGGAGAAGCCTAGGGAGCAGTTTCAGATGTCAGAGCTCTGTGAGTGATTACCCAGAGCCAGGCATGTTACCAGAATGTACCATGCAGGAAGAGAGCCTCTTAGGAATTAACCCTGTGTCTGTAGGTCCAAATATATTATGTGCTCATCATGAGATATCATATGGGAGTCAATTCAACACACCTGTTATTCCAACAAACGAACTGACATCTGCAAACCCACCTCAACAGGGCCATCACCCACAGCTGAGGATGATTTTGCTAAAACAGTGATAGCTAGGTTATAGTTCTATAAACATGGTCTTCATGAAATGGGCAAAGGGAGCAGAGGATATAAAGAATGGAATTTAGTGTCTGCAAAAGGGGAAGAGTTTTCCTAGGGCTGTCTTGACCTCCTTGTTCCTCAGTGAATAGATGAGTGGGTTTAGGGTGGGGCTCATAGCTGTGTACAGCACTCCAGTTAGTTTGTTTCTCTCAGGTTTGTAGCTGGAGGCCAGGCTGATGTAGGCACAGACCACAGCTGAGTAGTAGGCAGAGACCACAATGAGGTGGGAGGAGCAGGTGGAGAAGGCCCTCTGCTTCCCCTCAGCTGAGCGGATGAGTAGGATGCTGGCAATAATGAAGCCATAAGACGCAAAGGTGAGAATGAAATTGATGCATCCATATAAGGCGTCGGACAAGACTGTCATGATGTTGTTCACATGGGGGAACTGCAGGAGCGCAGCAACAGTGGGGGGATCTCACAGAAGAAGTGAGTGACTACATTGGGGCCACAGAAGGACAGCCATGCCATAAGACTAGTGTGCATCCAGGCGTGCAGGGCAAAGGTGACCCAGACTGCCATGGCCAGAGTCAGGCAGAACCGCAGACTCGTCAGGATCCCATAATGCGGTGGTCGGCAGATGGCCACGTAACGGTCATAGGCCATGACTGTGAGTAGAAGCAGCTCAGAAGATGAGGACCAGATGAGGAAGAAGAGCTGGGCCATGCAGCCCTGGAAGGAGATGGTGTTGTCCTCCCGGGCCAGGCCTGCCAGTGCCTTGGGCAGCACAGTGGAAGTGCACATGATGTCCATGGTGGCCAGGTTGAGCAGGAAAAAGTACGTGGGACTGTAGAGGCCAGAGCTGCAGGTGATGGCAATGATGATCAGAGTGTTTCCCACAAGGGCCAAGGTGTAGAGGAAGAAGCAGCTGAGCAAGGGCAACCTCAGTTCAGGGTGCTCTGAGAACCCCTGCAGCATGAATTCTGTCACCAGTGTCTGGTTGGTCTTCTCCACCAGGCCAGGCATGACTCCTGGGCACCCCACTCCACGTGGTCATCAGAGCTGTTCCCTCTGTCTGGAAACTCTGCAGAGGTGACATGAGAAGTGCTTCAGGCTCATGTTTCCTTGTGTGGTTATTTTATAACCCACCCTGCTCTGCAAAAGGGAAGGAATCAACTGGGCTAATTGTTGAATTCCCATTTGTTTCTTCAAACACCCCCAACCCCAATGATTTTCTTGAAACCACATATCCCTCATTGACTTTTCACCTCATTTTCCCCTTGAAATCTTGGCCATCTAGATTTGTGTTTGGGGCTCACCCAGCCTCCCCCTAACCTTCCTCTTCAGTGGGACCAAGGAGAACTTCCATGGCAGAGGACTGTCTGTTTCTTCTCTCTCTCTCTGTCCTACCAAGCACTGCCATTTGCCAACAGGATCAAGGAAGCACTGCTTCTACATCCTATTGCCCCATGAGAGCTCCTTTCATAGAGTCATCTCTGAATGTCTATGCATCACTTGACACAACCCTGCATTCCAGTCCCCTTCCTTAAAAAGCTGTCCTTTTCAGATGTTTCATGGTGGCACTCTTCTGGCCTCTCCTTCCATGTGCATGATCCCTCAAAGCTTGGTTTTGGGAATTTTACCCTCTTCTCTCTTGGTCCATCCTCCCTCTCTGGTGGTTGGTTCTGCCCGCAATCTGACATTTGTAGATCTATCACTCCAGGTGATCTCCCTCCCATACTCCAGGCCTGTGAATGTCAAACAAGTCTATGTGTCATCTGTCTCGCTGAATTACAGACCCAACAAACTCAAACTCACTGATATTGCCCCCTAACATGTCCAACTTATACTGCTTCCCTCATCCCAGGTATCTTCTCAGCTAGGTCCTCAACCACCCAAGTCTCAGGTGTAGGCTTCTTGGGAGCAGGGCTTCACCTCTCTGGCTCATTGCCATACCCTTCGCTCCTTTCCATAGTAGGCACTGAAGAGACATTTGTTCATTGAACAAATGTAATGTTTTACAACTTTCTTATGTCTCATGCAATCAGCTTCCAAGGCCTGCAGGTAAATCTTCCTCAACCTCTCTCAGTATGTCCATCTCTCCTTCTCACCTATTTACATTAGATATTTTTATATCTCCAGGATATCCACTTCTTGTTCCAACACCCACCCCGTATATTCTCCAATGAAGCCATGGTAGCCAGCCAAAAGGAAACCCCAATACTGGTGTTTCCTGCTTTAAACTGACCAATGTCACCCCGAGTCTTCATCTAAGTTGAATCCTCCTGCTTGATATGGAAGGTTCTCCTGAGCGGGCCCTGGTGCTTCTTGCAGGGCTTCTTGGTGAAGAGACCTGTTCTCACACCTTCACTACTAACTCATTATCCCTGAATGGGCCACTTGGGTCCAGAGTAAAAACACACTGAGAAAAATTTCAGATTTCTTCTTTCCAACTGTAACAGAAGTAGAAAGAAGCTCCATCTTATCTCCACTTGCAAATCTTGCATGAGACTCAGAAGAAAATTAATTCAAAGCAAGAACCTTAGCCAAGGGAACCTATGAAATGCAGATATTTGGAAATGGGCCACAATTTCTGCTTTTTAAAAGAGCATATCCATTTAGATATATGCTTCTCCATAAAATGTATAAATGTGATACATTTTAAAATATGGAAAATTTTCCAAATGTTTGCTAACAACAATAAATTAGGAATAAATTGCACTATTATAACCAGAATAATCCCAGGTATATGGAGATTTAACATCAAATTTCTAAATAACACACATCCAAGAAATAACAGGAAAATTTAGAAAATATTTTGAAGTGAACTATTTAAAATTACATCATGTCATACTTTTTGGGAAGCAGACAACCAGTGATTTGGTGAGAAATTTATAGATTTAAATTATATTGCATTTAAATATATATTAGAAAAGACAGTGGTAACGTTTAAAACTTCTAATTTAAGACACAAAAGCCAACCCAGTTGAATAGAGAGTCAGTAAAAACAGGAAATAATAAAGGTAACAGTAGAAATTAATGAAATAAAATCAAACAGCAAAGAGTATATATACATTTAAATGCTGCTCATATAGAAAATTTCACTATTTGGTAATAGCCTGGAAGGATTAATTAAGAAAACAAAAAAGGAAAACAGTAATTACCATTAACAAAATGTGACAGAAATACTATATCTCTAGATCATACATAACTTAAAATTATAATCATGATATTCTTTAGCAAATTAACTTGATAACAGAGGGAATGTATAAATTCTTAAAAAAATAGAACTTACAAAACCATTCAAAAAGAAATAGGAAAACTCCAAATCATTTGCATTGTTTGACATTGAATTCAATGTAAAAATAATCTTCACTTAGATGAATACACTTTTGACTAAAATATAATGAAGAAATAATATTACTATTGCACAAGCTCAGAAAAAATGGAGGGGAAACCCTTTCAAACAATTTTTATGAGACCAGCACAGATATGTAAAACTAAAAAATACATGCCTAGAAAAGATCATTTAAACACAACTCTCTCATTTAAAAACTATAACAAATTGCTGAAAGAAATTAGAGATACATCACTTTAATGAAGTTGAAGCCATAATATTATTGCAATGCCAGCAGTCTCCTGATTTATCTGTAGATTTAACACAATCTCAATCCTAACACTAGCAGTCATTTAAAAAATTTTTTTTTATTTTATAGTCGAACATGTATACAAAGCAAAGACAGAATAAAGCAATAGTTTTCAAAGCACTCTTCAACAAGTAGTAACAGGACACATCCCAGAGTTTGTCATGGGCTACCATGCCATCCTCCCAGATTTTTCCTTCCAGTTGCTCCAGAAAATAGGAGGCCAGAGGGCTTAAATTTTTTTTTATCAATCCAATTGACATTTTTTCCTTCTTTTTTTGTGAGAAATAACATATATACAAAAAGAAATAAATTTCAAAGCACAGTACTACAATTAGTTGTAGAACATATTTCAGAATTTGACAAGTAGCAATCATTTTTAAAACCAGAAATTGAAAAGCTGACTCTATAATTGATAAAGGAGAATAAAGGACCTGTAATAGAGAAAAGAGTTTTGAACACAAGAACATTTTTGGAGGATTTATAGTACCTGGCCTCAGTACTACAATGTTGGACATACAATAATCACAACAATTTCATTTTTGTTTAAGAATAGGAAATAAAAGAATGAAACAGAATAAATGTCAAAAAAATACCCCAATACACTATAGTCAGGTGATTTGTGTGATCATATGTCAAAAATTCAATGTCAAAGGAACATCTTTTCAACAAATTATGTTGTAGGAACTAAGTAGCCATGTGGAAAAATAGAAACTGACTGCTGCCTTAGACTTCATAATTATGATAATTGATTGGTTATAGCCAGATGAGAGAAGGTACAATCATAAAGTTTCTGATATCAAATTTAAAGAATATCTTTCCCATCTGATAGTCACAATTAGTAGAAAAAAATCCTTAAAAATGGGGCACAAACTCCTAATAATAAGAGATTCACCAATAAGCCAAGTCTTCATAAAAATTAAAAACTTCTCTTCATCACTAGACACTTTTAAAAATGAATAGGGGAGCCACAGACTGGGAGAAATTATTCACAATACTTGTAGATGACCAAGAACTCATATACAGATTATGTAAATACTCTGACAACTGAAAAGTATAATTTCAAACCACTCAATTGAAAATGGATGAGTGATGAAATAGAATGCACAGAAACCACAATTTGTAGGATGACCAACAAGTGCATCCAAAAATTCTCAAAAAATTACTTACTGGGAAAGTACAAAAGAATTGCCAACCACAAATTCTGTGTGTGGCAAAACTGTGTTTCAAAAATGAGGGATGAAAAAAAATTGAGGGAGAAATTAACATATCCTCAGGTCATGAAAATTTGAGAGACATTGTCACCACTAGAGTGGCTCTGCAAGAAATGCCAAAGGAATTTCTGCAGGTTGGTAGGAAAAGACAATAGAAAATTGACTGAAGCCACATGAAGAAACAAAGATCTCAGTAAAGATGATGACATAGGTATATATGTATACATGAAAGTACCATTGTATGTTGATTTGTAACTCTAATTTTTTCTTCCTAAAGAATCTACACAGAGATGCATAAGATGTGATAGATCAATAGTTTTGTACTCATAATGATAAATATTTCATTTGAAACATGAAATTACATAAAGTTAGAAAATATAAGGACATAGAACATACTTTATGTAGGCTATTGAAGTTAAGTTGGTATTGAAGCAAATGGCTTTGTTATAGATTTCATATGTTACATTTAACTTCTGTGATAATAATAAATAAAATGCCAGAGAATAGGAAATGCATAAGACTGACAGTAGAGTGCAGGCTACCAGGAAGGGAGGCAGGGGCCATGGGAGGTTTATGCAATGTAGTTTCTGTTTGGGGTGAAGAGAAAGATATAGTACAGGGTGGTAATTGTACCACAATATTATCAGTGTGATTAATCCCAATGCTTTGGAGTGGTTGAGATGGGAAGATTTATGTTGTGTGTCTGCAAAATTTTAGAAAATGCAAGACAGAGAAATTAAATATATAATGAATATGCAATGCAATATATGATACTGAAGGATATCTATGAATGGAGGAAAGAGACTCAAAAGGACAATACTGGATTATAAGGAAAAACATGGAAGATAAGACTGCAACGCTTTATATCAACATTAAACTCCTTCAACTTGATAACTGCACTTAGGGTGATTACATAAGTGAATATACTTTTTCAAAAGAAAGGTACATGGTTTCAAGGATTATGATGTGTGCAACCCGCTCTCCAATGTTTGGAAGATAGACAGCTTGATTGATAAGTGGATTAATTACAGACAGAATGACAGAGTCATGATGGTAAAATAAAATTGGTGGATTTGGGTATCTGGAGAAGTTCAGTTATGTTGGAATTTGTGCTTGCATATGTCCTGCTATCTTCAAATTCTTTCAAAATGAAAAGTTAAAAAATACACACAGAGCTCTATAATATGGAGAATAAACCCTAATGCAAACTCTGGGCTTAAGATGAAATAATAAATCAGTATCAGTTCACCAATTGTAACAAGTGTTCTGCAATGACACAGGATGCTATAATAAGGGAAACTCTACATTACTGACGATGGTGGAGGGTATATAGGAATTCTCTGTACTTTCTGTACATTTTTATCTGGAACATACAGCTACTAAAAATATTTGAATGAAAAAATTATACAACACTAAAAAAAAAAATGAATCAGTAATCATCAGACACCTGCAGATTGGTTAGCAAAGAATACTGATATGCCTCTCTAGAGGCTGGATACAAGGTACATATTTTGTATGTCTTTCTTTCAGACCCAGGAGCTGACACCACAGAGAATCAATCATGTCCCTCCCCATCCCATACTGTGGCTCACACATGCACCACCCAAAGCTGTGGGGCTCCTTCCATACATTCAGGATGCTGCTGCACACCTTGTCTTGCTTGGAAGCCAGAGTGAGCTCTAACATGTTCCTATGGAGAAGACAGAAAGAGGTAGAGGCTGCAGCTCCTGTCAGAGGCCATGGGAGAGTCTAGGAATTTGAGAGTGTGTTTGCACGACTAGCTTGGAGAAGCCCCACAAGGCAGTAAGTGAAGACAAGACCTCAGAGAGGACAGCGGCACAGCTGTAAGAGCTGTGGGTCTATCAGGACCCAGGCTGCCTTTGGTCCACCACTGTGGCCACAGCCTCCCCCTGGGCCCCTGGACATTGTGAACCTTGATGGACATTGTGAGCCTTGATGCACATTGGATACACTGGGGGAAGGGTCACCTGTCTACGGCCCTCGTATCATGTTCGTGCCCCACTTTATTCTCTCTCTCAATATCAGACTTTTAAGGGTAAATAGCAAGAATATTAAAAGATCCTTATCTAAGTGCTGAATCCACCATAGATACAGCCCTGCCAGACCAAATATGGTTAATCAATATTTTCCTTTCATTAAATTGGAAGCCCTTTTTCTATTCTTGAATTTTGATCTGGAGACATTGGGGCAACAGTATGATATCTGCAACCATTTCTCTCTGGAGGCTGTAGCTGCGCGGGAGAACCCCAAGTCTTCTCTCATCATGGACATGGTTCTTAGATTCCTGAACGTTGTGTTACTGTCAAGGCAGTTGAGAGAATAAGCAAAGCATTAAATGGAACATAAAATAATAGATTGGAATCAAATCAGTGACCAGGAAAAATGGTTTGACATCTTTCCTTTTATATAACCATGAAACCAAATGTTTTTGGTGGTAATTCATCTTGGGTCATGTATTTTTCATGTACACTTGAAGAGGTAACTTATGTAGAACATGAGGCCATTAGAAAATTTTTCAAACCTCCATATTTATCCCTAGATCTATGACCAAATCCATTCTCACTGTAAAATCATTATTTTATAAGTTCCATATTTGTGTCCATGACCCAAGACAGGGACCCAATGCCTCACTCAACTTTTCACACTCCAGCGACCTTGGTGGGCTCTCTGGGAAAGTGGCTTCAGTCCATAGTAGGTGCTGCAGGGACCATGGACACCTTCCCCTGTGAAGTGAGTCTCTGGCCCTCTTGCCTCTCTCTCTGAGCTAGCATTTAACTGTCCTTCAAGTCAACCTCTGTTTTCCCAAGACCAGGGGCAGGTGTTTGTCCTGGAAACCCAGGGGAGGCAGACTCTACGGCAAATCTCTCAGGGGCAATTAAACACAGCTGCAAGGTTCATGACCAATGCTTTATGTAATTTAGGTGCTGAGGGTAGAATTGGGCAATTTGAACATCAATTTGAAAGGGTAAGAGCAGCCCAGCACTGCAACCAAATTCTGGCAATACTTTTCTCAGTATTTGCCTTGAAATCATCACCATTTTATTTTCAGTTGTTCCTGTGTAGAAGAATTCACTAATCTTTAATCCAATTTGGTTAAGGCTGTTCTGTCTTAACTTGTGTTCTACTAATTATACATATTATTACAATTACACACAACAATGCAGGTATATCCCTAGAGTACTTTTGTTTATTTTATGCATCTTATTATTTTTCCTACATTTAAGCAATACAATAATTGCTTAAATTCCCATTCAGTGCTCACTTAGCTCTCTTTTATTTCTGCATTTTGAAACAGTATAGATCAAATTTATAGCATTTATCTTGGCTGCTTTTTAATCCAAATTGCATACCTGTTTGCAGAATGCATATGCTTTGATCAGATAGGCATATTATTCACCCTCACCCTTTTTAGTAAAGACTGTAAGTAAAATGAAAAATTCTAATAATGACTTAAAGCCAATTGGAGATGACAGAGAAACAATCAGTGAGCTCAAAAACAAAGCACTTGAAATGAATCAGGCTGAGGAATAGAAAGAAAATAATCATCAGAAGTGACAATAACCTAAGACTCCTCTGGAACACCAAGAAGCAAATCAATATGTACATTACGGTAGTTCCTGAAGGAGAAGAAGGACAGACAGGAGAGAATGATTATTCAAACTTACAATGACAGAGAACTTCCAGAAATAGCAGAAGACACGCATATGCACATCTAAGAGGCCCAGTGAATGAAAAAACAGGAAAAACACGAAGAAAATCATATTCCATCAAGTACTGATGATGCTATTGAATGCAAAGAACAGGAAAGAGTTTTGCAAGCTACAACAGAAAAAATAGTTTGTTCTATACAAAGGAGTCACAATTAGATTGAATGTTGATTTCTCATCATAAAACATGAAGGCAAAAAGGCAGTGCAAAGAGGGTGGAGCCATGGTGGCTCAGTGGCAGAATTCTTGCCTGCCATGTCAGAGACCTGAGTTCAATTCCCAGAGCCTGCCCATACCTAAAAAAAAAAGAAAAGCTGTGCATAGAAATAAATTACTGAGAGAAAATAACTGTGAACCATGAATTTTATATCTACTGAGACTTTCTTTCATACATGAGGAATGTACTAAGACATTCCCAGATAAAACCTGAGGGAATTCATCACCATTACACCAGTGATAAAAGCTATGCTAAATGGAGTTCTTCAGACTTCAAAGAAAGGACACTAGACAGGGGTTCAAAACAGCATAAAGAAAATAATTGTGGCAGCAGTAATCATTGGGTAATGATAAGTGTCATTATTTTTGTAGGGCAATGCTTCTACTTTTAAAATGCAAGTGCATAAAATGTAATGATAAATCTATGGCTTTGAACATAGTGTATAAAGATACAAGCAGTAACAAGTACCTCTGAAAAGGCTGGGTCACAGAGAGTTATATGAAAATTATATGGGCCTGCTAATGAAGCTAAATTGGTATCACATCAAAATGTTTGTCATATATTTGGAATGGTAAATTTTAGCTCATGGTAATGTAAAGGAACAGAGATGAAAATATATCTAATAGATAAGAAAATCCACCTAATATCTTACAACACAAAAGGAAAATAAATATAAATATACGCATTAATGGAACAATTGAGAGACAAAAAGTAAAAGACACACAAGGATAAATGGCAAAGTGGCAGAAGCATGTCCTTCATTTTCAGTAGTGACTATAAATGCAAATGGATGAACTATCCAGTCAAAATGCAGGGATTGCCAGAAAGGATATGAAAAAAAGTGTGACCATATCATATGCTGACTGCAGGTGACCTACTTTAAATTCAAAGATAAAATTATTTTGAAAGTGAAAGGATGGAAAAAATATGCCAAGTTATTAGTGGACAGAAGAGAGCTTGGATAGCTCTTATAATACCAGATAAAATAGACTTGAAGAAAAAAATCAGTAATGAGTAAAGAAGACAGACATTATATACAGATAAGGGGGACAATTCAACAAGAAGGTGCAACAATTTTAAGTACATATGCATCTAACAGCAAAATCCCAAAATATATGAAGCAAATACTGACATATTTTAAGGGAGAAATTGATGGTACTACATTAATATTAGGAGACTTCAGCAGCACACTTTTTATAATGGTTTGATTAGTTCAAAGATTGATAAGGAAATACAAATGTTGGACAATACTCTAAAATGACTAGACCTAACAGACATATATATATATATATATATATATATATATATATATATATATATATATATATATATCATTTCACCCCAAAATAGCAGAATATACATTCTTCTTGAGTGTATATGGATCATTCTTCAGTATAGACCATATGTTCAGTCATAGAAAGGTTTGAATAAATAAAAAATATAGAAATCATAAATTATATATTCACTCACCATGACAGAATGACGCTAGAACTCAATAACAGTGAGAACTGGAAAATTCGGAAATATGTGGAAATTAAACAGAATATTGTTAAACAACCAGAAAATTAAAGATGGAATCACAAGGGAAATTAGGAAATATCTTGAAGTGACTGTAAATGAAAGGAAAACATACCACAACATATGGGGTGCTGTAAAGGCAGTGCTGTAAATGTTTACATTAAAATAAGAATGATTTCAAGTCAGAGACCAAAACTCAATACTGGAAGAATTTGAAAAATAAGAGCAAACTAAACTTAAAATGTGCAAAAGGAAGTAAGTAACAAAGTTCAGAGTGGAGGAAAATAATTTTAAAAATAGAGAGAATTAAAAAAACAAAAGTTGGTTCATTGAAAAATGGCTAAAATTGGTATACTTTTAGCTAGCAGACAATGAATAAAAGAGAGCATATAGAACTAATGAAGGTTTAAAAATGAAATAGGACCACATACCTAGCATTACTGAATTAAAAAAGGAATATAGAGATAGTTTGAAACACTGTAGGCCAATACTTTAGATAGCCTAAAAGAAATGGGCAAATTCTTAGAAACACAGAAACTACCTACTTGGACTCAAGAAGAAAGAGAAATTCTCAAGAAGCCAATTAGTAATAAAGAGATTGAGTCAGTAACCAAAAACCTCCCATCAAACAAAAGTCCATGAGCACATGGCTTCGAAGGAATATTTTACCGAACAGTCCAAGAAGGCATAACTCCAATTCCACTCAAACTCCTCCAAATATTGAAGTGGAGGGAACACTCCCTAATGCGTTCTCTGAGGCCAGCATCACTCTCATACCAAAGCAGAAAAAGATTCACAAGAAAAGAAAACTACAAGGCAATACCTCTTATGAATACAAATAGAAAAATCTTTACAAAATCTAACAAATTGAATCAACAGCATATTATCAACAATAATAGCATATTAAAAGAATTATACACCATAATTAATTTTACCCTGGTATTCAAGCTTGGCTTACTACAAGAAAATCAGTGAGTGTAATACACTTAATTGACACAATGAAGGAAAAGGCACATGATCATCTCACTTGGTGTGTAAAAGGCATGTGACAAAAGTTAACACTCCTTGATAAAAATATTTAGAACAATAAGAATAGAAGGAAAGTTCTTCAACATAATTGTTTTGGCTTGCTAAAGCTGATGGAATGCTATATACCAGAAGTGGGTTTTTATTAGCTTACAAGTGTACAGATTTCAGACAATAAAAATGCCCAAATTAGGCACCAACAGGATGATTCATTTTCTAAAGAAAGACTCCTGGCATCCAGGACACCTCTGTCATATGGGAAAGCACATGGCCAGTGTCTTCTGTTCATTTTCTCCCAGGTTTCATGCTTTCAACCTCTGGTTTCAGTAGCTTTCTGTCACAGCGCCCCTGGGGGAGGTTTCCTGAGTGAGCACCTCTTGGTTTCATCTCTCTTACCCTTTCATAGAGGACTCCAATAAAGGGCTTAAGATTAACCCTGAATGAGGCAGTTCACATCTCAATTGAAATAACCTAACCAAAAGGTTCCAACCACAATTGGTCCATACCCGCAGGGATGGATTAGAAAAACATGGCTATTTCCGGGTGTACATAATAGTCTCAAAATAGCATAATGATGAAAGGTATATATGAAGAGCACACAGCTAGATTCTCCTTAATGGTGAAAGACTTAAAGCTTTCCATCTAAGATCAGGCAGAAGACAATTACGCCCACTTTCACCACGGTTATTTGACATTGTCCTGTAAATTTACCACCCAAAGTTAGTCAACCTATGGAGGGTTGTTTGTGTAGTGCAATTCCATTATTGCTTAAAAAAATTTATTCTCGTAGCAAATATGCAATCCAACATTTCCACTTTTATCCACATTCAGATAGACATTTCAATGCTTTTATTTATGTTCGCTATAATTCTGGTAGGGTGAACCTGAGAAGTTTCCTGGTTTAGTCTTCAATTTTTCTTGCCTTTCTTAGAGAAGTTTTCAGTTTGCTGAAAAATCATGCATGAATACAGATTCCCTTGCACCATTCCACCAACAACATCTAGCATTGGGGTGAAACATTTCTTGCAATTGATGATAGCACATTTTTATAGTTGTATTTTAATTAAAGACCGTGGCTTTATTTAGGGTTTCACTGTTTGTGCGATGTACTTCAATGGATGTAAAAATTGTTTATTCTGTAACCATATATACAATTTAACTTAACACCTTTTAATCATATTCAGATACATTTTTCAGTGGAATTAGTTGCATTCACAATGTTCTGCTACCATCACCACTACCCATCATGAAAGCACTGCCATCATTCTCAAGTTGAATCCTATAAATTTTAAGCCTTAAATTCCATTCCCTATCCCAACACCAGCCTCTGGCAACCTATATTCTAGATTCTGACTCTATGTGTTTGCTTATTCTAATTATTTCATGTAAGTGAGAGCATACAATATTTGTCATTTTGTGTCTGGCTTATTTCACTTCTACATGATATTCCTTTATTACGGCTGGATAATGTTCCATTGTATATATTTTCCATATATATCTGTCCATTCATCACGTGCTGGAAAATTGTGAGTAAAGCCACCATGAACATCAGTGTGGAAATATACATTCAATTTCCTGCTTTAAATTTTTCCTGGTTCATTCTTTTTTTTCTTTCTTTTTGTCCATTTCATCTAAGTTGTCTAGTTTGTTGGCATAGAGTTGTTCATGAGAACAGGGTGTGTGGTAATGCACCCCTTGTCATTTCTGATTTGGTTTTTTTGTGCCCTCTCTCTTTATTTTTGTAAGTCTTGCTAGTGGTCCATGAATTTTATTGATTTTCTCAAAGAACCATCTTTTGTTTTTTTTATTCTTTCTATTGTTCTTTTGTTTACCCATTCATTTAACTTTGCTTTAATCTTTGTTGTTTCTCTTCTTCTACTTGCTTTGGAGTTACTTTTCTGTTCTTTCTCAAGTTCCTTCAGGTGTGCTGTTAAGTGCTCAATTTTTGCTGTTTCTTGTTTTTTAATATAGGCATTTCAGGCAATAAATTTCCCTCTCAGCACAGCCTTTGCTGCATCCCATAAATTATGATAAATTGTATTATCATTTTCCTTCATCTTCAGATAGCTACTGATTTCTCTAGCAATTTCTTTTTTTGACCCACTGGTTGTTTAAGAGTGTTTTATTTAATCTCCAAATATTTGTGAATGTTCTCATTCTTTGGTGGTAATTACTATACCACTTCATACGTTTGTGCTGGTTTGAAATGATGTATGTACTCTAGAAAAGCCATGTTTTAATCTTAATCCCATTTTGTAAAGGCAGCTATTTCTTCTAATCCCTATTCAGTACTGCATGTTTGAAACTGTAATTAGATCCTCTTTCTGGAAATGAGTATTAGCTGGAGCCATGTCTCCATCCATTTGGGTGGATCTTAGTTGGTTTCTGGAATTCTATAAAAGAGGAAACATTTTGGAGAAAGTAGGAGATTCTGAGAGAGCAGAATGACATAGCCATGAGAAGCAGAGTCCATCAGCCGGCGACCTTTGGAAATTAAGAAGGAAAATGCCTCCAAGGGAGCTTCATGAAAGGAAGCCAGGAGAGAAAGCTAGCAGATGATGCTATGTTAGTCACATGCCTTTCCAGATGAGGGTGAACCCCTGACTCTGTTTGCCATGTGCCTTCTCACTTGAGAGAGAGAGACCCTGAACTTTATTGGGCTTCTTGAATCAACCTGGATGCCTTAGATTGGACATTTCAATAGACTTACTTTAATTGGGACATTTTCTCGGCCTTAGAACTGTAAATTTGCAACTTATTTAATTCCCCTTTTAAAAGCCATTCCATTTCTGGTATATTGCATTCTGGCAGCTAGCAAACTAGAACACCATTGTGATCAGAGAAAGTGCTTTGAATAATTTCAATGCATTTAAATTTATAAAGACCTGTTTTGTGTCCCAGCATATGATCTGTCCTGGAGAATGGTCCATGAGCACTAGAGAAGAATGTATGTCCTGGTGTTTTGGGATGCAATAACCTATATATATCTGTTAGATCTAATTCATTTATCAAGGTTTTTAACTGCTCTATTTCCTTGTTGATCTTCTGTCTGGTTGTTCTATCTATAGAGGAGAGTGGTGTGTTGAATTCTCCTTCTATTATTGCTGAAACATCTATCTCTCCCTTCAGTTTTGCCAATGTTTGTCTCATGTACTTTGGAGTTCCTTGATTGGGAGCATAAACATTTCTGGTTGTTAATTCTTCTTGGTGAATTGTCCCTTTAATTAATATATATGTCCTTTGTCTGTTAGTATATCTTTACATTTAAAATCTATTTTGTCTGATATTAGTACAGCTACTCCTGCTTTCTTTTGGTTACAACTTGCATAGAACATCTTTTTCCATTCTTTCACTTTCAATCTATTTGTATCCTTGCATCTAAAATGAGTCTCTTGTAAACAGCATGTAGATGAATTATGATTCTTAATCCATTCTTCCAATCTGTGTCTTTTAATTGGTGAGTTTTGTTCATTAACATCTACATTATTACTGAAAAGGCATTTCTAGAACCCATCATCTTATCTCTTGGATTTTATTTGTCAGATCTATACATTCTTTTCCCTCTTTATGTTTTTATCCTTTAAGTTACCCTTCCTGGTGCTCTTTAATTCTCTGCCCTCCTCCAGACTGCCCTCTCCTGTCTTTTTTCCCCCAACTGACAGAACTCCCTTTTGTATTTCTTGAACAGCTGGTCTCTTGTGAACAAATTCTGTAAGAATTTGTTTGTCTGTGAAAATTATAATCTCTCCCTCAGTTTTCAAGTACAATTTGGCTGGATACAGAATTCTTGGCTGGAAGTCTTTCTCTTTCAGGCTCTTAAATATATCATACCACTGCCTTCTCTCCTCCATGGTGCCATTTGAATAGTCCAAACTGTCTTATGTGGTTTCCCTTGGATGTCGTACATTGTTTTTCTCTTGCTGCTTTCAGGAAAATTAGAGGACAGGACATCTGTTTCTCTTTGACACTCGAGAGACTGATTAGTATGTGTCTTGGGAAGGCTTGTTTGTATTTATTCTATTAGGAGTTCATTGAGCTCCTTTGACTTGCATATTTATATCCTTTAGAAGGATTGGGAAGTTTTCCCCATTATATCCTCAAGTAATCTTCCTAGACCTTTACTTTTCTGTTCTTCCTCTGAGACACCAATGATTCTTATATTTGTGCACGTTATTTTGTCCATCACTTCCCTGAGAAGTGAAGTGATTTTTCACATTTTTCCTTTTTTTTTTTTTTTGGCCGTTTGCTGTTTCGAGTGTTCAAAATCAGTTGTCTTGTCCTCTAGTTTGCCTATTCATTCTTCTTCCTCTTCAAATCTGCTGTTGTGTATCTCTACCATGTTATTTTTATTTGGTCTACAACATCTTTAATCTCTGTGATATCTGCTATTTTTCTATTTATTCTTTCAAATTCCTCTTTATGCTATTCCAGTGTCTTTTTGGTTTCCTTCATGTCATTAGCCATCTCATTAATTTTATTTAGTAGAGTTATAGGCACATCTTTAGTTAGTAGTTCCAATGTCTGTCTCCTCTGGTGTTTTAATCTGGTCATCAGGCTGGACTACATCTGTCTGCATTATGATATGCTTAATGATCTTCTGCTGTCTTCATGGAATGTACATATCTTGATTGGTTTCCTTTGGAAGTTGATCTTCTTCTATAGTCTAAGTCTCATTTTTGAGGGATGGATGTGGGGCAGGATGTAGTGTGTGGAGCAGGGCACAATAGTGTGGTTATGTGTTGCAGCACAGGTATAGGTGCAGGTTGAAGATACCATGCTGGTGCAGGTGAGTGTGGGTGCCCACCACCATGGAGAATGTGGCTGTGCAGGTGCATGGGTCTGTGGTTGGGGCCCTAGTGTTTTTTGGTCTCAGGTGAATGGCCCTTTGTGTGCATATGCAGAGCTCAGAGCAGCAGGTCAGTATTGTGCCTGCATGGGCTGGGAGTAGATGTGGCCTGGCTGTGCAGGCCAGCTTTTGGCCAGAGGCTGGAGGTATGACTGGGGGCTGTTCACATGCACAGATCTGGGAGGGCCATAAACTGATGTACACATGTGCAGAGCTCAGGGTGGGGTTGGGTTGGGTGTATGACTGTATGGGATGGGGGCAGGTGAAGCCTTGGTATGGATTAAGTGCTGGCCACCTTTATTTGCTGTCAACCACCTGCAGGGGATGGGTACAGAATGATAGAGCTTGGGAGGAGTGGGACAGAACTTCACTTTTGCAGGAGAGGTGGGATGTGCTGGAGCAGGCAAACACATGATTGGGATAGAGTTGTAGGGTGTTTATGTGTACAAAGGGTTTTAACCATATCCAATATACAATCTGTACTGTTAATTGCATTCATAATGTTGTGCAACAATCATCATCAACCATTACCAAACTTTACAATCAACCCATACAAAAAGCCTATATAATTTAAGCATTAACTTAAATTTCCTACATCCAAACTTGCCCCAAATAACCTTCATTCTAGTTCTGACTCTATGTGTTTGTTTATTATCATTATTTCAAATTAATGAGTACATACAATATTCATCCTTTTGTTTCTGGTTTATTTCACTCTACATGATGCCTTCAAACTTCATCCATAATGACGCGTATCTCAGAGCCTCACTCTTTTTATGGCTGAATAATATTACATTGTATATGTAGACCACATTTTATACATTTTATGATGTTTAAGCAACTTGTATTGCTTCCACCTTTGGACAACTGCATCCTATGACGATGATGAACATCAGCGTGCATATATGTGTTCAGGTCCCTGTTTCCAATTCTTTTTGGTACATATACAGAAGTCGGTCTGCCAGTTCATATGATAATTCTCTACCTAAATTTCTGAAGAACTGTTAACTTGACTTCCGCAGCAGCTGTGCCATGATACATTCCCACCAATAATGAATGAGTGTTCCTAATTCTCCACATCTCTTCTGATGTAGTTTTCTGTTGTTTTAAATAGGAGCCATTTTACTGGGGATGAATTATATTCATTGTGGCTTTGATTTGTATTTGATTAATAGCTAGTGATGATGGGCATCTTTCCATGTGCTTTTTAGTCATCTGTATATCCATTTTGGAGAATCTACCAAGTGTTTTGCCCATTTTTAAATTGTGTTGTTTTATTTTGCAGTTGAGTTGTAGGATTTCTTTATATATTTTGGATATGAAACACTTTTCAGATATATGATTTTCAAGTATTTTCTCACATCACTAGGGTGTCTTTTACTAAGGTGAATTGTTGGGGCTTTGTCCAGTGGAAAGCAGAAGTTGTGCATGTGATTTTTGAGTTTGGGTTCTGATGAGGGTGAGAAATTTAGAATGTATAAAATCTTGAATGTGAACAAGCCTCATAGGTGTTGTGCTTGTCATTGTCTGTAGTGGGCTTGTGTTTGTTGTTGTTGGGAGTTTGTTTCCTCTTATAAGGCCAGGTGATGCCATTTGGATATCCCTTGTATTTTAAGGGGTGCTAGTGCCCAGCCTTACTTCTATAAGTGCCTTAGGATTGTGGCTAGGTCTTCTAAGAAGCCCTCTTTAGAGTCAGCTCTTAATCTTATATCAACCAAATAGTGGCATTATTAAACTGTTTTTTATAAGAGTTTGTTGAGGTCTGGGTGGTAAACGATAGGAATAATTGTTTTTTAGGTGTTGGCACTGAGCAACACAGGTTGACCAAATGAGTCACAGCAAAGTTATTGCTCATGCCTATGGATGTATCTTTTATTAATAAGATGATGCTAAGTATTAGAGCTTTAATTGGGAGGACTTGTGCACTAAGATTGGCATAATTGATGGTTGATTTCCCCTTTACTGATGGAGGTTTTGCAATTGGATGAAAATGACTTTAGTTTATGGGGAGATGGTAGCTATTAAGACTCCCTCCTTGGGGAAAACTTGGATTGAGGGCTGGTGCCTCAAAGTACCTGACAACTCCAAAGAAGGTGTCTGAGAAACTCCACAGGAGAGGCTGGATTGTGTGAGGATGCTAGAGTCCAAAATTTGTAGGGCAGTTTGTGAGGCTATCAACTCCAATAAAGGTCCTTGATGAACTCCACAGGAAAGTGGCTGGCTGAGGAAGAAGTGAAATTCTCTCTTCTCCATGAAAAGTTTTCAGCTGATTGAATCAAATCTAAGATATTGGATTCTCTCCTTTGTAGAAGACACCCCCATAGTTTATTGTGGATGTAATCAGTCACACATGCAATCGACTGACTGATAACAATAACCTTGCAGTAATGGATCAGCCAATCTTACTTGACCAGACAACTGGGCACTATCACATGGCCACATGGACACCTGAGCCCAGCTATCACAATGTGATTCAGAATTTGTTTTAAACTCAGTGCTGAATATTGACCTTTTTTTGTTTTTGTTTGTTTCATAACAACTGATTCATATAAGGCCTCTTTGCTCCTATCTGAATTTGAAAAAGGTAATAATATGAGTATCTTTGGGAAAGAAAGATAGAATAGTTTAAAAATTATGCCAACACCATCAATGGACCATTAGATGGTGGTCACACTCTGTCTGAGGGTCCAATCTTCTTAAAAGAGCTGAGGTCCTCCACACCGAGACTTAGGTGGGAAATTCATTACTGCTCCTCATGCTACCATCTGACACATACCCCACAGCCAGCCTTTGGTGTTTCTTAAAATCAGTATCCATTAACCTGTTCCCACACTTTCTTCCCATTAACAGAACCCAAGTGGGCATCTATTCATGTGTTATAACATGTAACCATAGTCCTGCATCTCACAGGAGCCCTGCCTGATGCTCCCTGACCCAGGACTTCATACTGATATTTTTTGTCTCACTGAAGACACCTAAGAGGTGCTTTTGATTGAGGCTGTTTTCCTTCTCCCTGGATTAAATGCAGTTGAGTTTGGAGAGAATGCAGTTTGTAGTTTCGACTTATCTAATTCAGTTCAGTGAATTAATATTACAGAAAGCAAGGAGAGTAGCCGAGTGCTAAACAGTGACAAAACCTTCAAAAGGGGTGAGAAATACTTCATAATGTTTAGTTCCATGTTGTTATCATGTGACCTTTGCAGGAAAATTGAGCATCACATAACCTGGATTAATATACTAGGATAATAACAGGCTCTCAGGGACTGGCAATGGGCAGTGCTCCTCCATTGTTTACACAGCATCCTTTGCATTTCCTCCTGGCTCAAGGACCCTCTTTCCATCAAGGCTGCAATATGCTTTGCCTGGTTAAAGAGATGTCAGTGGAAGTTGTTAGCCCTAGAATGAGCCAGAACATGACCCATTTAGTTGCTTCTTCATTCTGTCTGCAATTTGTGACAAAGATGTTATGCTCTAAGTACATGGAGCAGACAACATAGAAACCTGACTACAAATTCCAGCATTGGATTACCCCACCAACACAAGACTGCCTTCCTCCTGACTTTGGGGAAAAAATCAATCCTCATGTAGTTTATGCCATGGATATTGGGTTTTCTGTGATAGAAATCGACACTGTATCCTAATATGAAGACGTGACCAGGCTGACACCACCTCAGTTGCTATAGAGAAAACACAATTTTCAGGGACAGTTCCCAGGTAAGTTTTAAAGGACTTAGGACAAGTAGATCACTACCAAACTGCCGTCTTTGTCAAATTGTCAAATTTCACCTTCCTGAGACACCCAAATGTGTGACGTGGCATCTGTGTGAAAGAATGCTTTAGACTTTGACACATTGATGGAGCAAACTATTGGAACCAGGAAAATTTTCCCTTCTGTGTTTTGAAATTGCCTGAGACTAGTGACTCTTTTTTCCCCTAATTCATCGCTTTAGGGATATTCAGTCTATTCAATGCATGTCCCACCATTGCATTTTAGTAGATGTTGACTTGTTTTATAATTCCACAATTCCACAGCTATAGAGGAACTTTGCCTGTTGGTGGATCAAATCCATGTTCTTACCTGTGATCCACATGAATTAAATAATGATACACAGGACCATTGAGGTGATAATATTTAGATGAAGTTTTCTACTTAATGTTGATGCTGTAATAGTTTGAGATGTGGTGGTATTTTGGGATGGGGTGAATGTATTTTGCTGTAATGCAGACATCAATTTGGAGGGGCAAGAGGGCATACTGGTGTGTTGGATAGTGTCTCCAAAGAAATGTCTACCAGAAATAGGTATATGTGTCCTTATTTGTAATAGGTTCTTGCTGAGGGAGTTATGTTTAGGATCTCACCTCAATCTAATACGTGGTTTCTTTGTAAGAGAAAGGAGGAGGAGATTGGGACATGGGAACAGAGAAGAGACACAGGGAAGGTAGCCACATGATGATGGAGGCAGGGATTGGAGTGATGTTGCCACAAGCCAAGGATCACCAGGAGCCATGAACAGATGGAAGAAGCAAGGAATAATTTTCTCCTAGATCCTTTAGAGTGATTTGGACTCTGCCAATATCTTGGTTTTTGAATTCTATCTTCCAGAACAATGAAAAAATAAATTTCTGTTGTTCGAAGTCACCTAGTTTTGGTAATTGATCCAACTTTAGAAATGAATACACAGCACAAACCTTAACTCTAGGATTCAACAATAACAACCTCCAATCCCTGTATCATAGATTTATTCCCCCATCCTGCCACTCTGAAAATGCAATCAAGCCCTTCCCATATATCTTAGACCACCATTGGAGAAAAACATCACATCTCATTAACTGGATAACCCACCTTTATGAAATATGAATAAAAGTACTTAAAACGGTTAGTGGCTACAGCCATGGGTTTGATTTGGCTGCTGATCTATCACAAATTTACACATGCACATATGTGTCATGTTATGTGAACCAAGCTGAGAAATTGGTCAATGAGGTGCCCTTGGACATATCTCCAGAGGAGAGTGATTAAGAGTAGGGTGGTTTATGACACAAAGCCTCATCCTGGGCAGAACAGGGCAGAGATGCATTCAGCATGAAGGTGCTCCTAATGATGAATACAATGCTAATCTGAACCTGAAATGCCTAAACTGGGGAATCAGGCCAGTAGAGGTCCAAGTAACTAGCACTCCACAGGACAGAGCACCATGCTATTTGAGATGAAAAGATGATGGAAGACTTTGAGGGAAGATCACATTTGAACTGACTTTAAGTGTGAACTGATTTTGAATTGTACAAATGGGAAGGGGAATCCCTGGTGAAAAGTGTATGGGCAGGGAAAGTGCATGAATGGGAACATTGCATTAGTGGGCCAATCTATGGGGCCGAGGAGCTCAGATGCAAGTACAGATGGTCAGCCCTCTCATTAGAGCTTGGGGTGTGAGGAAGAGAGAATAACATCTAAGGGAAACTGGGTCAGGAGAGGCCTAGTAAAGAGTTTTAGGTATCAATGCTGTCTGGAAAGTCACTAAGGGCATGGCATGTTTCCTTGAGTGCAAGAAGGGTGCCCTTCAGGAACTAAGTCTGGTTCTGTAGATCCAACATTTATTATGTGCTCACATCATGAGATAACATGCTGGGGCCAGTGTACCACACCCATGCAGTTCCAAAAACCAACAAAGCCAGCAAACTGCACCAACTTGGCCAACAGCCAAAGATGAGGAGAGTTTTGCTAAAATAGTGATAGGTAGGTCTTACTATTACAAACACAGTCTTCAGAGAATGGGAATAGCAGCACAGGATGCAAGAATGACATTTAATGTCTACAAAAGGGGAGGAGTTTCCCTAGGGCTGCCTTGAACTCCTTGTTCCTCAGTGTGTAGATGATTGGGTTTAGGGTGGGGCTCATGATCGTGTACAGCACTCCTGCCAGTTTGCTTCTCTCAGGGCTGTAGCTGGAGGCTGGGCTGATATAGGCACAGAACACAGCTGAGTAGTAGACAGAGACCACAATGAGGTGGGAGGAGCAGGTGGAGAAGGCCCTCCTCTTCCCCTCTGCTGAGCGGATGCATAGGATACTGGCAATGATGAAGCCATAGGACATGAGGGTGAGCAGGAAGTTGATGCCTCCATAGAAGGCATCAGCTATGAGTGTCATGATGCTGTTCACATGGGTAGAACTGCAGGAGAGCAGCAACAGTGGAGGTATTTCACAGAAGAAGTGAGTGATTACATTGGAGCCACAGAAGAACAGCTGTGCTAACAGAGCAGTGTTGATGGAGGAGTTCAGGGCACAGATGACCCAGACTGACATGGCCAGCACAAGACAGAGCTGGAAGCTCATCAGGCTCCTATAATGCAGTGGCCAGCAAATGGCCACATAACGGTCAAAGGCCATGACTGTGAGCAGCAGTAGCTCAGAAGATCCAGACCAGACAAGGAAGAAGAGCTGGGCCATGCAGCCCTGGAAGGAGATGGTGTTTTCCCCCCAGGCCAGGCCTACCAGCACCTTGGGCAGCACAGAGGAAGTGCACATGATGTCCATTGTGGCCAGGTTGAACAGGAAAAAATACATGGGACTGTGAAGACCAGAGCTGCAGGTGATGACGGTGATGATCAGAGTGTTTCCCAAAAGGGCCATGGAGTAGAGGAAGAAGAAGCAGCCAAGCAGAGGCAGTCGCAGCTGTGGGTGCTCTGAGAACCCCTGAAGTATGAATTGTGTCACCAGTGTCTGGTTGGTCTTCCCTAGCTGGCCTGACATGACTCTTGGATGCCACGTCTTGTGATCTTCAGCACTAGCCCCTCATCAGGAAACTCTGGAAGGTGACATGGCATTCTCTTCAGGCTCATATTTCCTCATGTGGCTATTTTAGAACCCACCCTGCTATCAGAAAGGGAAGGCATCAACTGGTTTATTTGATGAAGACCCATTTATTTCCTCAACCATCACCCAGAGCAATGCTTTTCTGAAAACCACATTCCTTCATTGATATTTCCTTTCATTTTCCCTTTAAAGCATTTACCTTCCAGATTATGAGGGTCACCTGCCCTCACCCTGGCCTTCTTCTTCAGTGAGGCCAAGGAGATCATCCCTTGTAGAGTGCTCTCTATTCCTTTTCTCTCTCTGTCCCCTCCATGCCCTGCCATCTGCTGACATGTCCATGGGGACACCACATCCAACTCTTGCTATTACAGTGAGAACTCCCTTCAGTGGTTCATCTCTGAGTCTCATGCCGCATCTGACACAACCCTGTCTTTCTGGCCCCTTTGCCGTTAACTGCCCTTTTCAGCTATCTTGTCTCTCCTTCCATGTGCGCGATTCCTCACATTTGGTCTTTGGGTGTCTTTCCTCACTCTCTGTTCCCTTGGTCCATCCTCTCACTCTGCTTTTTCCCAGACCAACAAAATGAGGAACTCCCATAGGAATAGGCTAAAAGCAACAGAGCTCAGGAGCAATGGACCAGCAGATGCCAGTGACATGACTATCCAGCTGGCAGAGGTGTTCCTGACTCATCAGATACAAATAGATTGAAAATGAAAGGATGGACAAAAATATCCCACACAAGCTATAGCCAGAAGAAAGCAAGAGTAGACAAAATAGATGTTAAGTGTAAAGATGCCATTAAAGGCAAACAAGGACACTATTAATAAAAGTGAAAATGACTGAGAAGAAATAACAATCGTGTATATTTATGCTGTCAATCAAGGAGCTCCAAAGTGCATGAGACAAGCATTTGCAAAGCTGAAGGGAGCAATAGACATTTCAACAATAATAATGAGAAGCTTTCATTCACCACTCACCTCTAGGTAGAACAACCAGGCAAAGGATCAACAAGGAAATAGAGAACTTAAACAATTTGATGATTGAATTAGACATAAAAGACATATATAGTCATGAGACCCAAAACACCAGGATATACATTCTTCTCCAGTGCTCATGGAACATTCTCCAGCATACATCTTTATGCTGGGGCACAAATCAGGTCTTTATAAATTTAAAAACATTGAAATTATTCAAAGCAAATTCTCTGATCATAATGATGTGAAACTGGAATTCAATAACCATCAAAGAATGAGAACTTTTTCAAATATATGGAGTTAAAGAATACACTCTTAAATAATCAGTGCATCACGGAAGAAATTGCTAGAGAAATTGGTAAATATCTGGAGATGAATGAAAATTAGAACACAACATATAAATTATTGGATGTGGCGAAGGCTGTGCTGAGAGGGAAATTTATTGCCCTAAATGCCTATATTAGAAAACAAGAAAAAGCAAAATTGAGGACTGATATACTTAACTGGAGGAACCAGAGAAAGAACTAACCCCTAAACAAATAGAAGATAAATGACAAAGATTAAAAACTGAGTTAAATGAATGGGAGAACAAAAAACAATGGAAAGAATCAATAAAACCCAAAGTTGGTTCTTTGAGAAAATCAACAAAATTGATGGACCAGTAAGGTTGACAAAGAAAAGAAGAGAGAGCATGCTAATAAAGAAAATCAGAAATGGGGGGAAGGGTCATTTTCACAGACCCTGAAGAAGTAAAAAAAAAAAAAAAAAAAAAAAAAAGGATTCTATGAACAACTATACGCCAACAAACTAGATAACTTAGATGAAATGTTCAATTTCCTGGAGACATACAAACAAGCTACACCAACTCAAAAAGAAACAGAGGACCTCAACAAACCATTCACAAGTAAAGAGATTCAATTAGTGATCAAAAATCTTCCTACAAAGAAAAACCCAGGGCTAGATGGCTTCACAGGTGAATTTTATCAAACATTCCCAAAAGAACTAACATCAATCCTGCTCAAACTTTTCCAAAAACTGAGGGGAAAGGAACACTACTCAACTCATTTTATGAAGCTAACATGATGTTAATACCAAAACCAGGTGAAGACACTGTCAGAAAGGAAAACTATAGGCCAATCTCCCTAATGAACATAGATGCAAAAATTCTCAACAAAAATGCTAGTAAATCGAATCCAACAACACATTAAAGGACTTATACACCACAACCATGTGGGGTTTATACTAGAAATGCAAGGATGAATCAATTAATGTATTATAGTACATATAGCACATTATATATACTATATAAAATCAATTAATGTATTATAGTACATTAACAAATCAAAAGTGAAAAATCACATGATCATCTTGAGTGATGCTGAAATAGCACTAGCAAAATTCAATATCCTTTTCTGATAAACACCTCAAAATGTAGGAATCAAAGGTAACTTTCTTAATATGATAAAGGGCATATATGAAAAACCTATAGTCAGCACCATACTCAATGGAAAGAGACTGAACGCCTTCCCCCTAAGATTGGGAAGAAGACAAGGATGCCCTCTGTCACCACTATTATCCAACATTGTACTAAAAGTTCTAGCTACAGCAACCAGGCAGGAGAAAGAAATAAAAGGCTTTCAAATTGGAAAGGAAGAAGTAAAACTTTCATTATTTGCAGATGACATGATATTTGGAAAATCCTGAGAAATCATGACAAAGTTACTTGAGCTAATAAACCAATTCAGCTAGGTGGCTGGATATAAAATTAATGTGCAAAAGTCAGTAATGCAGTGGGCCACAGTGGCTCAGCAGGAAGAGTTCTTGCCTGCCATGCCACAGACCTGAGTTTGTTTAATGGTGCCTGCTCATGTGAAAAAAGAAAAACAAAACCATCAAAACAGTAATATTTCTATCACATGCTATGACCTAACTGAGGAGTCAATTAAGTAAAAAAATCCCAGTCAAAATAGCAACTAAAAGAATCAAGAATCTAGGAATGAACATAACTAGGGATGGAAAGGACTTGTACACAGAAAAATATAAAACACTGCTAAATGAAACCAAAGAAGATTTAAATAGGTGGAAAGACATACAGTGCTCATGGATAGGAAGGTTAAACGAGTTAAGATATCAACTCTACTCAAACTGATCTACATAATTCAACACAATACCATTAAAATTCCAACAACTTAAGTTGAAGACTTGGAAAAACTGGTTGTCAAATTCATCTGGAAGGCAAAGAGACTCCAAATAGCTAAAAGCATCCTAAAAAAGAATATGAAGATCAAAACCCTCTGATTTAAAAACTTATTATAAAGCCACAGTGGTCAAAACAACATGGTACTGGCACAAAGATAGACATATTGACCAACGGAATCGAATCGAGAGTGCAGAAATAGACCACCAAATCTATGGTCAACTGATCTTTGACAAGGCCCCCAAATCCACTGAACTGGGACAAAGTAGTCTTTTCAACAAATGGGCATGGGAGAACTGGATATCAATAGCCAGAAGAATCAAAGAGGACCCTTACCTTACACCTTATACAAAAATTAACTCAAACTGGATCAAACACCTAAATATAAGTACCAGTATTATAAAGCTCCTAGAAAAATATAGGGAAACATCTTGAACGCTTAGCAATAGAAGGCATTTTCCTAAAATTTTATTCCAAAGCAAAAGCAGTGAAAGAAAAAAAATAGGTAAATGGGAACTCCTCAAAATCAAATGCTTTGGGGCCTCAAAAGATTTATCAAAAAGGTGAAGAGGCAGCCAAGTAAATGGGAGAAAGTATTTGGAAATCACACATTGGATAAATGGCTGATATCCTGGATACATAAAAAAATCACAACTCAACAGCAAAATAACAAACAACCCATTTATAAAATGGGTTAAAGATATGAATAGGCGTTTTTCAGAAGAACAAATTCAGATGGCTAAAAAGCACATGATGAGATGCTCATTTTCATTAGCTACATGGGAAATGCAGATCAAGACTACAATGAGATACCATCTCACATCTAAAATAATGGTTGCTATTAAACGAACAGGAAACTACAAATGTTGGAGAGGATATGGAGAAATTGGGACACTTCTGCACTGCATGTGGGAATGTATAAGACAGTCTAGTGGTTCCTCAGAAAACTAAATATTGAGTTGTCCTATGCCCTGGCAATTCCACTACTAAGTATATACCCAGAAGACTTGAAAACAGTGACGCAAACAGAGATTTGCACATTGATATTCATAGCAGCATTATTCGCAATTGCCAAAAGATGGAAACAATCCAAGAGTCCATCAATGGGTGAGTGGATTGACAAAATGTGATCTATACATATAATGGAATATTGTGCAGCACTAAGACGAAATGATGTCCTAAAGCACATGACAAGACAGATAAGCCTTGAAGACAATATTGAGTGTGATAAGCCAGACCCAAAAGGATAGATACTGTATGATTCCACTTTTATGACCATGGACAAACTAAAATCCAGGGATTATTATACAGAATATAGGGGACCTAGAGATACACATAAGCTAGAGATGGCTAATTGGTTGGCTGGGGTTGAATGCCAATGTAAGGAAATAGACAGAAGCGAAGGTGGTACACTAGTGGGTCTATAAGTAATAATACCATATCGAAGGTGAACACGATTGGAGGAGGTTGTATAGACTGAAGTGTCCCATGATTAACATACAAATATAAATACGTTCTTGCATGAACTACTGCAAGGATATAAATCTTGTATAAAGAGTGTATAATTTGGGGGTATGGGAGAAAACTGCTGTTGCATACTATTAGCTGTGTTTAACAGAAAAACATCAACCGCAGCAATATCAGGGGTAATTGATGGAGGGAGGAACAAGGATTAAGAGAATGTTTGGATTTTCTATTTGGTAAGGGTGTGCTTATTGTTTATCTTTCTCTTGGGAACGATGAAATTACCTGAAATTGGAAGTGTTGATGGATGGTTATCTTGGAGATTATACATGATGTTCAATGAATGGAGATGGCTTAAGTATACACTGACTGAGAAGCAGATTGGTGAATGATGGCGTATACATATGATCACATATTGTGCTACCACAAAAAGGAATGAAGTTGTGAGGCATGCAACATTATGAATGTACCTGGGAACATTTGTTGAGGCAAAATAAGCTAAAAACCAAAGAGCAAATATTGTATAGTCTCATTTAGAAAACACATATAAGAAAACAGGGGTCTAGATTGTAAGCTCTTATAACAGTCACATTTAGTCTAGAATGGTAATCATTTTTCTGGATTTCGAGAGGCTGTTTTATATATGTATAACCTGTATTTAGAGATAAAAATGAAGCTGATCAGGAAGGGATTAAGATAATTAAGAATATAGGAGGATGGAAGACATTGTATTTTAGAACTTCACCTACTCTTTGAGACCAAAGGAAGAAAGGTTTATTTTGTTTGGAACCTAAATTTTCTGTGGCACATAATTTAACTCAACCTGTCTGGATAAGTCATTTAAAAAATTGAAACAAGGAGCCAGAATAAGAATGAGGGCTTTTAATGCTGTATAGCTTAATGTAATGCCTGGATACACCCTAGACTATATCAAGCAGATAATAAAAAAAGTATTAGCAAAGTCCCTTGAAGGATGAGGGAAAAATATGGAACTATTAAACTTTACCACTGGGGAAACCACTGATACTGTATCAAATGTTAGTGGCACCCAAATCAATAGGCCAAGCCCTTGATCTTGAGACTTGCTTTTGTGAAGCTTATGCATGTAGTGAGAAGGTTAGCCTACCCATAGCTATGCCTGAGAGTTACTTCCAGAAGACCTTTTTTGGTGCTCAGATGTGGCATTGCTCTCTCTAAGCCCAACTCTGCAAGCAAAATAACTGTTATCCCACCTACATGGGACATGACATCCAGGGATGAATGTCTCCCTGGCAGTGTGGGAGTTGACTCCCAGAGATAAGCCTGGCCCTGGCACTGTGGGATCAGTAATGCCATTCTGACCAAAAAGGGGAAATGATGCCTAATCAATAAAATATCAGTGGCTGAGAGAGTTCAAATAGAGCCAAGAGGCTACTTGGAGGTCACTCTTATGCAAGCTTCAGTTAGACACTGTTACCTATCATAGCTTGTCAAATCCCAAACAAAACCATTCCTACCAATCCTAAAGAACATCTAAGGTGTTATGTAAGATTCTATAAAATTTCCATGCGCTAGGTTAACATTCCAGAAAACTCTAACCTACAGATTAGTCCCTGGGCCAGATAAGCCCTGAAAATCTGAGGGGCCACCTTCTCCAGAAGATCAAATAGTTTTATCCCCCATCCCATATTATTGCTAGCCCTTCCAACGTGAAAAAGATAGAATGGGCATAGCTCAAATACCCTTGAACAGTGGGAGAAAGATCAAAGGTGATGGTGAAGTTATACAGAGAAGGTAGGGTTTAACAAATTTGTATAATTGCTGAATCATTATATTGATATTTCTTTTAGTCTCTAGTATCTTAGAGTAGTAGAAGTAAAAACCTAAAATTGTGGAATTGTAACCCATACTCAACTCTGAAATCTATTCTACAACTTGTTTCACGTGCTTTGAAATTTATTGATAAATATATATTATTTTTCACACAAAAGTAAATCAATTGTGATAGTAAATGCACTGCTGTATGATGATATTGTGAACAATTGATTTTCCACTTTGCATTAGCAGATGGTATATGAATATATAATATATATCAATTAAAAAGACAATGCAACTATGAGAAATTGCTTACAGAAATAGAATAATACATACACAACTTTCATGAATTCAAAGACTGAACATTATTAAGAACTCAAGAGTATCTTAACTGATTTGTAGATTTAATACAACCTCAATCCTAATCCTATCGGATATTTTTAAAAACAGAAATTTGAGACCTGCTTATAAAAGTGACGTAGAAACACAAGGGCCCTGTAATAGAGAAAACAGTTTTAAAGAGAAGGAACCCTTGAAGGGCTCACAACTCCAGGATGAAAGCTACAATAATCTCAATGATTTCATTTTTGCATAAGAATTGACAAGTTAATGCACCAAATAAATGTTCAAAAATATACCCAAACGAGCAGCCGAGCCGCCCGCCCTCCTTCTCCCCTCTCTTTCTCCGCCGGCCCGCCGCGCGGCGCCCATGCCCCGCAGCAGCCGAGCCGCCCACCCTCCTTCTCCCCTCTCTTTCTCCGCCGGCCCGCCGCGCGGCGCTCACGCCCCGCAGCAGACGAGCCGCCCGCCCTCCTTCTCCCCTCTCTTTCTCCGCCGGCCCGCCACGCGGCGCCCACGCCCCGCAGCAGCCGAGCCGCCCACCCTCCTTCTCCCCTCTCTTTCTCCGCCGGCCTGCCGCGCGGCACCCACGCCCCTTAGCAGCCGAGCCACCCGCCCTCCTTCTCCCCTCTCTTTCTCCGCCGGCCCGCCGCGCGGCGCCCACGCCCCGCAGCAGCCGAGCCGCCCACCCTCCTTCTCCCCCCTCCTCCCCCTCCTGCTCCGGCTGCTCTCCAACCACCACAGTGCCCTCTTCCCCCACCTTCACTGTGCTCCTCCACCACCAGCCTCGACAGCCTTGCCGCCCTCACCTTTCCTCCTCCAGAACAGCTACTGGGGGAGTGGAGATAATACAGAGCAGCTCCCGGAGCCACGAGGGAGATCAAAGGGACAGTGTACCCCATCCTGGAACGGCTGACTATCTGGGAGAACCAGCTCCGGTGAGATCACCAAGGGGCACGGGCTTTCCTGGGTGGGACGGCAAGCGACCGGAGTCCCTCCCTTCCACCTTCCCGGGCCAGCTGGTAGAATTGGACAGGTGGTCCCCTTAGGCCACGGCGGCTGGTGCCCCCACCACACGAGGCCCCACGGAACAACTGAGATAGTTGGGTCGGAAATCCCCAGACTGTGGAGAACAGTGACCGGGGGATCCCTTCCAAACACGTGACTCCCCCGTCCGGCTGGGAACAGTGCACTCTCCCGGGCTGCGACAGCTGGTGCCCTCCCGCCACGCTTGGCGCCCCGGGCCAACTAGCTAATTCGGCCAGACGCTCTCCCGTGCTGCGGCGGCCGGCGACCCTCCCCGCATTCGGAACCCCAGGCCGGCTGGCACTCTTTCAAGACGCTTCGGCTGCCGAACCTCCCCTACGCGAGAATTTTACAGAGTTAAAGGACCCACAGCAACTTTCACTGGTGGAACCCGTAGACAGGCGTGTGCCACGAGCGCCACCTACTGGGCAGGATAAGAAGAACAGAACCCAGAGATTGCACAGAAAAATCTTTCAACCTGTGGGGTCGAACACCTGCGGAAATCTGACTAAATGCCCAGACGCCAGCAGAAGATAACGGATCACGCTCAGAAAATTGAACACATGGCCCAGTCAAACGAACAAACCAATAGTTCAAATGAGATACAGGAGCTGAAACAACTAATGCTGAATATACGAACAGAAATGGAAAACCTCCTCAAAAACGAAATCGATAAATTGAGGGAGGACATGAAGAAGACATGGGCTGAACATAAAGAAGAAATAGAAAAACTGAAAAAACAAATCACAGAACTTATGGAAGTGAAAGATAAAGTAGAAAAGATGGAAAAAACAATGGATACCTACAAAGACAGATTTAAAGAAACAGAAGATAGAATTAGTGATTTGGAGGATGAAACATCTGAATTCCAAAAAGAAACAGAAACTATCCGGAAAAGAATGGAAAAATTTGAACAAGGGATCAGGGAACTCAAGGACAATGTGAACCGTACAAATATACGTGTAGTGGGTATCCCAGAAGGAGAAGAGAACGGAAAAGGAGGAGAAAAACTAATGGAAGAAATTATCACTGAAAATTTCCCAACTCTTATGAAAGACCTAAAATTACAGATCCAAGAAGTGCAGTGCACCCCAAAGAGATTAGACACAAATAGGCGTTCCCCAAGACACTTACTAGTTAGAATGTCAGAGGTCAAAGAGAAAGAGAGGATCTTGAAGGCAGCGAGAGAGAAGCAATCCATCACATACAAGGGAAACCCAATAAGACTATGTGTAGATTTCTCAGCAGAAACCATGGAAGCTAGAAGACAGTGGGATGATATATTTAAGTTACTAAAAGAGAAAAACTACCAGCCAAGACTCCTATATCCAGCAAAATTGTCCTTCAAAAATGAGGGAGAAATTAAAACATTCTCAGACAAAAAGTCACTAAGAGAATTTGTGACCTAGAGACCAGCTCTGCAAGAAACACTAAAGGAAGCACTAGAGTCAGATACAAAAAGACAGAAGAGAGAGACATGGAGAAAAGTGTAGAAAGAAGGAAAGTCAGATATGATATATATAATACAAAAGGCAAAATGGTAGAGGAAAATATTATCCAAACAGTAATAACTCTAAATGTCAATGGACTGAATTCCCCAATTAAAAGACATAGATTGGCAGAATGGATTAAAAAACAGGATCCTTCTATATGCTGTCTACAGGAAACACATCTTAGACCCAAAGATAAATATAGGTTGAAAGTGAAAGGTTGGGAAAAGATATTTCATGCAAACAACAACCAGAAAAGAACAGGAGTGGCTATACTAATATCTAACAAATTAGACTTCAAATGTAAAACAGTTAAAAGAGACAAAGAAGGACACTATATACTATTAAAAGGAACAATTAAGCAAGAAGACATAACAATCATAAATATTTACGCACAGAACCAGAATGCCCCAAAATACGTGAGGAATACACTGCAAACACTGAAGAGGGAAATAGACACATCTACCATAATAGTTGGAGACTTCAATTCACCACTCTCATCAATGGACAGAACATCTACACAGAGGATCAATAAAGAAATAGAGAATCTGAATATTACTATAAAGGGCTAGACTTAACAGACATTTATAGGACATTACATCCCACAACAGTAGGATACACCTTTTTTTCAAGTGCTCATGGATCATTCTCAAAGATAGACCATATGCTGGGTCACAAAGCAAGTCTTAACAAATTTAAAAAGATTGAAATCATACACAACACTTTCTCGGATCATAAAGGAATGAAGTTGTAAATCAGTAATAGGCAGAGTGCCAGAAAATTCATAAATACCTGGAGGCTCAACAACACACTCTTAAACAACAAGTGGGTCAAAGAAGAAATTGCAAGAGAAATTAGTAAATACCTAGAGGCAAATGAAAATGAAGACACAACATATCAAAACTTATGGGACGCAGCAAAGGCAGTGCTAAGAGGGAAATTTATTGCCCTAAATGCCTTTATCAGAAAAGAAGAAAAGGCAAAAATGCAGGAATTAACTGTCCACTTGGAAGAACTGGAGAAAGAACAGCAAACTAATCCCAAAGCAAGCAAAAGGAAAGAAATAACAAAGATTAGAGCAGAAATAAATGAAATTGAAAACATGAAAACAATAGAGAAAATCAATAAAACCAGAAGTTGGTTCTATGAGAAAATCAACAAGATTGATGGGCCCTTAGCAAGATTGACAAAAAGAAGAAGAGAGAGGAGGCAAATAAATAAGATCAGAAATGGAAGAGGAGACATAACTACTGACCTAACAGAAATAAAGGAGGTAATAACAGGATACTATGAACAACTTTATGCTAATAAATACAACAAGTTAGAGGAAATGGACGGGTTCCTGGAAAGACATGAACAACCAACTTTGACTCAAGAAGAAATAGACGACCTCAACAAACCAATCACAAGTAAAGAGATTGAATTAGTTATTCAAAAGCTCCCTAAAAAGAAAAGTCCAGGACCAGACGGTTTCACATGTGAATTCTACCAAACGTTCCAGAAAGAATTAGTACCTACTCTCCTCAAACTCTTCAAATAAATCGAAGTGGAGGGAAAACTACCTAATTCATTCTATGAAGCCAACATCACCCTCATACCAAAACCAGGCAAAGATATTACAAAAAAAGAAAACTACAGACCAATCTCTCTAATGAATACAGATGCAAAAATCCTCAATAAAATTCTAGCAAATCGTATCCAACAACACATTAAAAGAATTATACATCATGACCAAGTAGGATTCATCCCAGGTATGCAAGGATGGTTCAACATAAGAAAATCAATTAATGTAATACACCATATCAACAAATCAAAGCAGAAAATCACATGATCATCTCAATTGATGCAGAGAAGGCATTTGACAAGATTCAACATCCTTTCCTGCTGAAAACACTTCAAAAGATAGGAATACAAGGGAACTTCCTTAAAATGATAGAGGGAATATATGAAAAACCCACAGCTAATATCATCCTCAATGGGGAAAAATTGAAAACTTTCCCCCTAAGATCAGGAACAAGACAAGGATGTCCACTATCACCACTATTATTCAACATTGTGTTGGAAGTTCTAGCCAGAGCAATTAGGCAAGAAAAAGAAATACAAGGCATCAAAATTGGAAAGGAAGAAGTAAAACTATCACTGTTTGCAGACGATATGATACTATATGTAGAAAACCCAGAAAAATCCACAACAAAATTACTAGAGCTAATAAATGAGTACAGCAAAGTAGCAGGCTACAAGATCAACATTCAAAAATCTGTAGCTTTTCTATACACTAGTAATGAACAAGCTGAGATGGAAATCAAGAAACGAATCCCATTTACAATCGCAACTAAAAGAATAAAATACCTAGGAATAAATTTAACCAAAGAGGAAAAAAAACCTATATAAAGAAAACTACAAAAAACTGCTAGAAGAAATCACAGAAGACCTAAATAGATGGAAGGGAATACCGTGTTCATGGATTGGAAGACTAAATATAGTTAAGATGTCAATCCTACCTAAACTCATCTACAGATTCAATGCAATATCAATCAAAATCCCAACAACTTATTTTTCAGAAATAGAAAAACCAATAAGCAAATTTATCTGGAAGGGCAGGGTGCCCCGAATTGCTAAAAACATCTTGAAGAAAAAAAACGAAGCTGGAGGTTCATGCTGCCTGACTTTAAGGCATATTATGAAGCCACAGTGGTCAAAACAGCATGGTATTGGCATAAAGATAGATATATCGACTAATGGAATCGAATAGAGTGCTCAGATATAGACCCTCTCATCTATGGACATTTGATCTTTGATAAGGCAGTCAAGCCAACTCACCTGGGACAGAACAGTCTCTTCAATAAATGGTGCCTAGAGAACTGGATATCCATATGCAAAAGAATGAAAGAAGACCCGTATCTCACACCCTATACAAAAATTAACTCCAAATGGATCAAAGATCTAAACATTAGGTCTAAGACCATAAAACAGTTAGAGGAAAATGTAGGGAGATATCTTATGAATCTTACAACTGGAGGCGGTTTTATGGACCTTAAACCTAAAGCAAGAACACTGAAGAAGGAAATAAATAAATGGGAACTCCTCAAAATTAAACACTTTTGTGCATCAGAGAACTTCATCAAGAAAGTAGAAAGGCAGCCTACACAATGGGAGACAATATTTGGAAACGACATATCAGATAAAGGTCTAATATCCAGAATTTATAAAGAGATTGTTCAACTCAACAACACAAAGACAGCCAACCCAATTACAAAATGGGAAAAAGACTTAAACAGACACCTACCAGAAGAAGAAATACGGATGGCCAAGAGGCACATGAAGAGATGCTCAATGTCCCTGGCCATTAGAGAAATGCAAATCAAAACCACAATGAGATATCATCTCACACACACCAGAATGGCCATTATCAACAAAACAGAAAATGACAAGTGCTGGAGAGGATGCGGAGAAAGAGGCACACTTATCCACTGTTGGTGGGAATGTCAAAGGGTGCAACCACTGTGGAAGGCAGTTTGGCGGTTCCTCAAAAAGCTGAATATAGAATTGCCATACGACCCAGCAATACCATTGCTAGGTATCTACTCAAAGGACTTAAGGGCAAAGACACAAACGGACATTTTGCACACCAATGTTTATAGCAGCGTTATTTACAATTGCAAAGAGATGGAAACAGCCAAATTGTCCATCAACAGAAGAATGGCTAAACAAACTGTGGTATATACATACGATGGAATATTATGCAGCTTTAAGACAAGATAAACTTATGAACCATGTAATAACATGAATGGACCTAGAGAATATTATGCTGAGTGAATCCAGCCAAAAACTAAAGGACAGATACTGTATGGTCCCACTGATGTGAACGGACATTCCAGAATAAACTTGAAATATGGCATTGGTAACAGAGTTCAGCAGGAGTTAGAAACAGGGTAAGACAATGGGTACTTGAAGGTGAAGGGATACAGACTGTGCAACAGGACTAGATACAAAAACCCAAAAAGGACAGCACTGTAATACCTAATTGTAAAGTAATCATGTTAAAACACTGAATGAAGCTGCATCTGAGCTATAGGGGTTTTTTTGTTTTGTTTGCTTGTTGGTTTGTTTGTTGTTGTTGTTTTTTACTATTACTACTACTTTTATTTCTTTTCTTTATATTAACATTTTATATCTTTTTCTGTTGTGTTGCTAGTTCCTCTAAACCGATGCAAATGTACTAAGAAACAATGATCATGCATCTATGTGATGATGTTAAGAATTACTGAGTGCATATGTAGAATGGTATGATTTCTAAATGTTGTGTTAATTTCTTTTTTTTTCTTTCCGTTAATAAAAAAATTAAAAAATATATATATATACCCAAACGTCTATAGTCAAGTGATTTTTGTGATGACATATCTAAAAACTCAATTGCAGAAGGAAAATCTTTTCAACAAATTATGTTGGAGAAATTAAATATGCATATTGAAAGAAAACCTTAAGCTGTGGTAACTCATACCATACATTTATATATTGATAATTGATTAGATATAGCCTTGATAAGAAAAGTGAAAATTGTAAAGTTTCTGAAAGCAAACATAAGAGAATGTCCTTGCCATCTGGTAGGCAAATTTTCTTATGCAAAATTTCTTAGATAAGGCACAAAAGTACTAATAATAAAAGTTTCACTGATAAGTCAGTATCATAAAAATTAAAAATTTCTGCTCAATAAAATCCACTATTAAAAATGAATAGGGAATCCATGGGCGGGCCGCGGTGGCTCAGTGGGCAAAGTGCTTGCCTGCCATGCCGGAGGACCTCGGTTCGATTCCCGGCCCCAGCCCATGTAAAAAACAAACAAACAAACAAAATACAATAAAACAAGAAAATGTTTAAAGATGTTTCCCTTTCTTCCTCCCTTCCTTCCTTCCATCCTTCCTTCCTTCTCTCTGTCTTTCCTTCCCTTCCTCCCTCTCTCTTTAAAAAAAAAAAAAAAAAAAATGAATAGGGAATCCAGAGACTAGGAGGAATTATTCATAATAATTCTGGGTCATGAAGAACTCATACAAGGACTATATAAAACTCACCTACAGCTAAAAATGATAAAGCCAAACTACCCAATGCAAGATGGATGAGTGATGACACACCCCTAGAAACCACAATTTGTGGGTGTCAAATAAGTGGATCAAGAGTTCTGAATACATAAGGAGCCTGGAGCTGACGTTCGGGCTCGTCCCACCCCCTCCAGTCTCCTTTAAAAAAAAGTTCTCAACAACATCAATTATCACAAAATAAAAAAAAAAAAAACTTGCCAAGAAAAAATTCTGTATGTGGCCAAACTGTCTTTCACAAATGGGGGAGGAATTAGACATTCCCAGGTCAAGAATATCTGAGACGCTTTGTCACCATTAAAGTCACACTATGAGAAATGCCAAAGGAATTTCTGCAGATTGAAAGCAAAGAACAGTAGAAAACTGATGAATGCCACATGAAGATATAAAAATAGCTCAGTAAAAATAATGAATGATAAATATAAATACATATAGATATATGATGCATTCCTTTTCCTGCTTGGAAGACAGAGTGAGCTCTAAGGTGTTCCTCTGGAGAAGACAGTAAGTGGTCGAGGCTGCAGCTCCTGTGAGAGGCCATGGGAGAGTCTAGGAATTTGACAGTTTCCATGACTGGCCTGGAGCAGCCCCACAAGGCAGCGAGTGAGGACAAGACCTCAGAGAGGACAGCGGCACAGCTGTAAGAGCTGAGGGTCTGTGGGGACCCAGGCTGCCTTTGGTCCATCACTGGGGCCACAGCCTCGCCTGGGCCCCCAGACATTGTAAGCCTTGATGCACGCTGGCTACACTGAGGGAAGTGTCACCTGTCTACAGCCCTCGTGTCATGTTCTTGCCCCACTTTATTCTCTCTCTCTCATTTTTTCTGACTTTTAAGGGTAAGTGTTAACAATTTGTAGATGACCCTTATCTAAATGATAAGTTCCCCATAGACACAGCAATGCCTGATCTAATATGAATGGATTAATAGTTCCCTTTCATTAAATCTGAACACCTTTTTTCTACTTCTGAATGTTGAACTGCAGACTTTGGGGTAAGGTATTGGTGTCTGCAACCATTTCACAAAGTTCCCTCTGGAGCCATAGCTAAGTGGGAGACCCCCAAGTCTTCTCTAGTCATGGACATGGCTCTTAGGTTCTTCAAATTTGTGTTATTGGCAAGACAGTTGAGAGAGCAAACAAGGTATTGAATAAAGCATGAAATAATAGATATGAATAAACTCAGTGAACAAGAAAAAATGTTTGACATTTTGGCTTTTATATAATAGAGCATGAAACCAAATGTTGTGTATGTTAATCTTATCTTTAATCATTTGTTTTTCACAAATATGATGGCATTGCAAAATTTTGTGAATGTCCATATTGAGTTTCTGCAACTGTGAAAGAGTCCATTCTTACTGTGAAATAAATATCTTATAAGCTCCCTATTTCATCATATGATCCAGAGAACAAAGTGACAATGCCACACTCACCTTTGTAAATTCCAGTGACCTTAGTGGACTCTCTGGGAAAGTGGCTTTAGTCCATAGCAGGTGCTGCAGGGATCATGGACACCTTCCCCTGTGAGGTGAGTCTCTAGCCCTTTTGCTTATATCTCTGGGCTGGGATTTAACTGGACTTCAAGTCAAACTCTCTTTTCCCAAGATCAGGGGCAGGTGTTTGTCCTGGGGACCCTGGGGAGGCAGACTGAGAGTAAGTTCTCAGAGGCAATTAAACAAGGCTGTATGGTTCATGACCAATGCTTTCTGTAAAGGTGCTGAGGATAGATTCTGAGTCTCAACTTTTAAGAGCAAGAGCAGTGGAGCACTCAAGGCCAATATCTTGAACACTACCTCACTCAAAACTTCCTTCAAAACATCACCATTTTATTTTCATGTATTCCTGTGTGGAAGACTTCACTAACCTTTAAACCAATGCAGTTGAGGCTATTCTGTCCTAACCTTGTATTCTAATTATGCATATCATTAAACTTGCACACATTAAAGCAGACTTATCCCTAGAGTATTTTTGAATTCTTTTAGGTAACTTATTCCTTTCCTACATTTAAGCAATGCAAGTAATTGCTTAAATTTCCTTTTGATTTACGGAGTTTCTCCTTGCTGAATTTTAATCCAAATTGCATAATTTTATGCAGAACACGTGTTTTGAACAGATATGCACATTAGTCACCTTTCTTTCCTTTTTATCAATTTTTTTTACTTTTTAACTTTTAGTGTAACATCAGTAACTCAAAATATCCCACTTAAACCACTTTCAAGTATGCAGTTCAGTGATATTAGTTACATTTGAAATATCGTGCTAATATCACTCCCATCCATTGCCCCAACTTTATCACCTCAAACAGAAACAATGTACCCATTACGCCATAGCTCCCCCCCACCCCAGCCTGTACTCTACTTTTTGTCTCAGTGAAATATGCCTATTTTAGCTATTTCATATAAGTGGAACATATAGCACCTGTCTTTTCAGTGTCTGGCTTATTTCACTCAATATGATTATCTCCAAGGTTCACCTATGTTGCAGAACTTTATTACTTTTTATGATTTAGTAATATTCTCCTGTATGGATATATCATATTTTGTTTATCCATTTATCTGTTGATGGACATTTGGGTTGCTTCCAACTTTTATCTTTTGTGAATAACGCAGCTAAAAACAATAATGTACAAATATTTGAATCCCAGTTTTCAGTTCTTTTAGTATATACCCAGTGGGATTGCTGGATCATAATTGTATGTTCAACTCTCGAAGGAACCCCCAAACTTATTTCCACAATGGCTGCACCACCATACAAGGCCACCAACAAGGTATAGGGGTTTCTATTTCTTTGCATCTTCACCAACTTAAGTGTTTTTTTTTAAATAATAGCCATCCAAGTGGGTGTGAAGTGGTATCTCATTGTGGTTTTGAATGGTCTTTATTTAATGACCAATGATGTTGAGTGTCTTTTCATGTGCTTATTGGCGATCTGTGTATCTTCTTTAGAGAAATGTCTAGTCAAGTAATTTGCCTATTTTAAAAATTGGTTGTTTGTCCTTCTGGTACTCAGTTGTAGCAGTTCTTTATATATTCTGGATATTGAGCCCTTATCGGACATATGGATGGCAATTATGTTCTCCCATTCTCTAGGTTGTCTTTTCACTTTCTTAATAAGGCCCTTTGATGTACAAAGGTTTTTAATTTTGATGAAGTCCATTTTATCTATTTTTTCTTTATTGCTTGTAATTTTGGTGTCAGATTTCAGAAATTACTACCAAGTCCAAGATTATGGAGGTTGCCCCTCTTTCCTCTAAGATTTTATGGTTTTAGTTCCTATGTTTAGATGCTTGATTCATTTAATTTTTGTATATGGCATGTGATTCGGGTCTAACATCATTCTTTTGCCAGTGAGTATCCAGTTTTCTCCATTTGTTGAAGGCACTGTTCTTTCCACCATTAAATGTACTTGGCACCCTTTGTGAAAGATCAATTTGCCATAGATGTACAAGTTGGGGCTTCTTTTTTATTTTGCCAATGGATTATTTTATTTATTTTTTAAATTGTGAAAGATAACATAAATACAAAAAGCAGTAAGTTTTGGAGTACACTGTAACAAGTACTCAAAACAAGATTTCAAAACTTAGTGTGTATGTATGTGTGTATATGTATATATATATATATATATGATTCTACAATTTCAGGTTTTTCCTTATAGCTGCTTCAAAGCACTGAAAAAATAAAAAGAAATATCAGTATAATGATTCAGCAGTCATACTCATTTGTTAAATCCTAACTTCTCTGACTCCTTCTCCTTTGATCCTTCTCCCAGTCTTAGGGATATTTGGGTTTTACCCATTCTAACTTTTTTCATGTTGAAGAGGGGTGTCGACAAAAGGGGCTAGGGAGGTAGAATTGGTTGATGTTCTTGGAGAGACTTACATCTCTGGGTTTGAAGACTTACCCTGCTTAGGAACCATCTGAAAGTTTTAGATTTCTGAAAAGTAAACTTAAAGTGTGCACAACTTCTGTAGGATCTCAGATAGAGCACTGGATGTTCTTTAGGGTTAACAGAAGTGATGTTGCTTAGGGTAACAGTAGCCTCCAGAATAGCCTCTGGACTCTTTCTGGACTCTCTTAGCCACTGATGCCTTAATTCATTACATTTATTTTCCCCCTTTTTGTTCAGGAAGGTGTTGTTGATCCCATGGTGTCATGGCAAGGCTCATCCCTGGAAGTCATGTCCCACATTGCCAGGGAGACTCAAATTTCTTGACATCATGTCCATGTAGGGAAGCGGGTAATGATTTTCCTTATAGAGTTGGGCTTAGAGGGAGAAAAGTGACATCTGAGCAACAAAAGAGGTTTTCTGGAAGTAACTCTTAAGCATAGTTATAGCTAGACTTAGCTTATCTGCTACAGAAGTAAGTCTCATAAGAGCAAACCTTAAGATCAGAGGCTTGGCCTGTTAGCTTGGGAGTCCTTAGTGTTTGACAGAGTATCAGGGGTTTCCCAGGAGGAAAAGCTTAATAGTTCCATCTTTTTTCTCCACTCTTGGGGCTTCTTTTAAGGTAATAAAAATGTTCTAAAATTGATCGTGATGATGGCTGCACAACTCTGTGTATCACTAAGTTGTACACTTTAAATAGAGGATTGTAAGGTATGTGAGTTATATCTCAATAAAGCTATTTTAAAAAAATAATGCCCAGCTCCTCTTGGAAAATATCAGATCCAGCAGCACTGGTTTGAATTTCTGTGGAGCCAGCTTGGTTGGGACTGAAGGGCACAAGTCCTTCAGATGGACTGTTCAAATTCCACCATACCTACCCGTCTCTTGGACACCTCGGTACAGTTGATGCTCTTGGTCATTGAGTTTGAATCCTCTTTGCTTTTTAATGTAAAGTTCCTTATTGGCCCATTTGTGACTGTTTAAGAGGGTTGGGCCAAATAAAGATAATTTCTACTTAAAAGACAAAGTGCAGATTCCAGTGTTTATTATTAAACGAGAGGGCTAAGGCAAGCCTTCTTGCCTGCTCAAATCCTCAGGATCCAGGGGGCACTGAGTGCTGTATAAGAACAAATGAAGGGCCAGGGACAGTCCCTGGGCTCAGGGGGAGTCAGAAGACACTGGAGGCTCATGGGTCAGGAAAGGATTCCTGTATGTTGAGGGGGGATGTTGATACCAGGGAAGAAAGCAGCAGAGGCCATTCCACCAGAATCTCCAAGGGCTAGCTAAAAGGATGATAGCTCAGGTGGGACTAGCTATCTAAATCTTCCACACCAGGATGGCACCTTCTTTGCAGCCAATCTTCTGAATGAACAGTTCAGATAATTCTAAATAGCCATCTTTTGTATTTCCCTTCTCCCAGTTCAAAGGCTCAAGGGAGCACAGAAACATCTGCATTTTTAAATATGTCTTATCACATACCCAGCTCCAACTTGGAGGCTGCAAAGAAGTCTGGTGGCAAATGCCTCAGCAGCCACCTGTGGAAATGACCCAAATCCAGCCTCAAAGTACAGTCCATTCTAAAAGGTTGCTTTGCCACCTTCTGACTTTCTGGGGATATG